>NC_052155.1:158794217-159084499 GCF_902713615.1 Scyliorhinus canicula | reverse complement strand
TACTTCCTATAAAGACACCATCCTATTCTTCCAGTATCGGCAGCCCTCCCACATCTGCTTGGATGATGCTACCTTCCACAATTTCCAACGAGTCTTTCTTTTTTCTCAGCCAAGGGTCCCCCCCCCCCCCCCCCACTCCCCCCCTCCCCTGTGGTGACAGGGCGATCAACAATGTTTATTCCAATTCCCACACTTCTGCCTTCACCCCTTCTGACAATAGGGTTTCCCTTGTTCTCACTTTCCATTAGCCTCCGCTTTCTAAGGATAACCCTCCTCCATTTCTGCCAACTCCAGCATGATGCCACCACCAAACAGATCTTCTCCTCACCTCCCCTATCAACATGCCGTAGGGAGCACTCCCTCCATGGCACCCTGGTCCACTCTTCTATCACCCCCAATAACCCATCATCCTCGCACGGCACCTTCTCATGCAATAGATGATTGTAACACCTGCCCCTTTCCCCTCTCTGTCCAAGGACCCAAACATTCCTTTCATGTGAAGCAGCAATTTATTCATACTTCTTTCAGTTTAGCCAATTGAATGTCCACCGCATTAGCTGCCCTCAATGTGTTTTCCTGTACATTGGGTAGACCAAATGCAGGCTGGATAACCACCTTGCAGAACACCTCCATTCGATCTGCACGTATGATCCCAACATTCCTGTTGCTTGCCAATTCAATTCACCACTTTGCTTTCACGCTCACAATACTGTCCTCAGCCTGCTGCAATGTTTCAGTGAAGGCCAACACAAGCTTGATGAACAGCATCTCATCTTCCGATAAGGCACTTAACAGCATTCTGGACTCAGTATTGAATTCAACAGCTTCAGACCATGAACACTGTCCTCCATTTTATGTTTTCTTTCCCTAGCGCCAGTCTGCATCGTGTTCTCATGTTTTGATTTTAGTCAGCATAAACCTTTATTCTGCCATTAAGATCTACCCCTTCCTAATTTTTAGTTCATTTACGACTACCACTACCACTCACTTGGCCTATAACACCTTTGCCATTTAATCTCCCAGCACTCAAACCTATCCCTGACCTCCCCTTTGCTCTACCTGACACTCCCTTCCTTTGCAACACCATAAAACCCATCAAGGTTCTACCTCTTCTAAGTTCAGAATTAGAATTAGATTGTTTCTCTCTCCACAGTTGCTGACAGACCTGCATTTTTCCAGCAGTTCCTGGGTGCGATTCACGATGTTTCACGATGGCGCAAAACGGGCATGGGGACTACCGATTCTGGCCCCCACAGGGAGCCAGCAGGGTGCTGGAGTGGTTCACGCTGCTCCAGCCTCGCTTCTCGGCGCTAAATGGGCGCCGTGCCAAGCCGCGCATGCGCAGTTAAGCCGTGACAACCCACACATGCGCAGGGTACTTCTTCAGCACGCCGGCCCCTACACAACATGGCATGGGGGTTCAGGGGCCGGCCGCGCAACAAAGTAAGCCCGTGGGTGGAGAGGCCGGCCCGCCAATCAGTGTTAGACTTTTGACATGTGTGTAAGTAGTATTAACAAAGTACTGGAGAATGTAGGAAAAGAAATGTCTTGAGACAGAAAAACAAAAATAACTTAAGCACAAACCATGGGAGAGCATGAAAAGATCAGCCACATTCTTCTTGAAGCTTGTTGTTTAATGTTGTAATTCAAGTAGTATGGGGCTGAATACTCCACTTCCTGTCACTGGCAGTGAGAATTGTGATCGGGTAGAGAATAGCGCACAAGTAAAAAACACCAATCCGCATTGAGAATCTGCTTAGCCCCGGGATTGTCATGGAAAAGATTGATTGCTAACAAAGTCCATCAAAATGACATCACGGGCTATGCCACAGAACATACTGAAGTGAGGGTCTGTCGGATCAGTCCAAATAGCAGCTTGCAGTTGGGGGAATTCAGCTCAAAACCAAATGTCTGTCATGTTGCATGACAGGAATTTAAGAAAAAAAGAACCACAGAACAGACAAGGATTTAACAAGATCCTTACAATGGCCATGCACAATCAGTGCCTCATCAGGTGTTGGCACTCCTCAGTGAATTCCTCATAAGTGCAGCCCCACTGCAGAGGAAGCAGGGAATTAGCGAAGCTCGCCCCGACCAGAGGACACCTGCACCATGGCCTTTGGAACCCTCCCTGGCACACTGCCCCTCTCAGGGCAAAGGCCTCATGAGTGAGCCCCACCCTTCATGATCATGAGCTGTCTCCTCCTGGTGAGGCTGGCAACACTGACTGCCTTTGCCACCTCCTCCAGGGTGCTGTTCAGGAGGGCAGGCTTGAGTCTGCGGCCCACCCTAGAGAAGAGGGTATCCCCAGCAGTGGGTCTTCTTCAGACTCCCGAAATTGGGAGGCAGGTCTTCTCTGAGCCTTTGTCATGGCTGCAATGAGTGTGTGGTGGGTGGAGCACTTGAAAGCAGCTCCAGCTTGTCAGGCTCTTTAGCATCAATTCCAGCCCCAGCAGTACACCGCACACTGAGCCGGGAAGTGCTTCCAATTCTCGCTGGCCGAGTGTTGGCCCATTTGCATGTCCTGAATCACAGAACGAATAGCGCCCCAACGGAAATGCGAATCGCACGCTGTTTAGTTCCGGTGGGAACACTTGGCCTTCCAAACAGAGAATTCAGTCCATGGTTTCCAAGTCACCAGTGATTTGAACAGAGTCGCAGCTCAGAAATGGTCCTGGCTTACAGTTATTTTCTAAATCTGGATGAGGTGGAAAACTGAGGCTGAAAGACAACTTGTTTCTGACCCCCATTTTCATACGAATTCTGCCGAAGCAAGCTCAGGTTGTGCACCACCAGAAGCAAATGGAAGATCAGTTTCAGTTACCCCCAATTCCTTATCTTGATTCCTTCCTCCTTACCTGGTGACCAGGGACTGGCACCTTGTCTGTCTCTAACTCTTGCTCGGCTTCTTCAGCTAAAAAGCAAAATAAACTTTATTAGTTAACTTTGCTGCTTGACACTTTTTCATAGTAGTTTTTCTTAATTACACATTTTTTAAATGAGCAATTTATTGTTTTGACTGAATTTTCTTTTTTGTCAGTAAGTTGTTTGGGGACGATCTCTCAAATGGAACCCAAGTGTTCGCGCCGTCGTGAACGCTGTCGCGTTTCACGACGTCCCAAAACGGGCACGGGGACGACCAATTCTGTCCCCCACAGGGGGCCAGAACGACACTGCAGCGGTTCACGCCGCACCAGCCTCCCTTCCCGGCGCCGAATGGGCGCCGTGCCAACCCGCGCATGCACGGGGGACTTCTTCAGCGCGCCGGCCCCGACTCAACATGGCGTCGGTGTTCAGGGGCCGGCCGCGTAGGAAAGTAGACCCGGGTGGGAGGAGAGGCCGGCCCACCTATCGGTGGGCCCCGATTGCGGGCCAGACCCCACCGTAGCCCCCCTCCCACCACAGGCCGCCTCCCGACCCTTCGCGCAGAGTTCCTGCCGGCAGCAACCAGGGGTGAATGGCGCCGGCGAGACTCTGTTGTATCCGCGCGGCCGCTCGGCCCATCCGGGCCGGAGAATCGGTGGCCCCGCCGATTCCAACGGCCAGCGGCGCGTCAAATGCGCTGGCACAAATGGCGCTGATTCTCCGCACCTTGGAGAATGGCGCACTGGCGTCTGGGCGTCATGCACCGATTCTCCGGCCCGGCGTGGGGCTCAGAGAATTGCCCCCTTTGTGTTTTCTTACTTTAATATTTTTTTAAAAATCATGTTTAATGTTGTGCCAAACCAGGTCTAAGGCAGCTGCTGCTGGGTTTTTTGTTGAAGGGGAATGAGAGGGTTTTGGAGGGTTGACAAAAGGGGTTACTTTGTTTCAGGTAGAAACAGGAAGTGTTGGAAATACTCAGCACACCTAATGGCACCCGTACAAAGAGAAACAGATCAGTGACCCTTTGTCAGATCGTGAACCTGAAGCATTGATTCTGTTTCTTTCTCCACAGATGCTGCTTGGTCTGCTGAGTATGTGCAATAATTTCAGATTCCCAGCATCTGCAGTACTTTGCCATTATAGACTCCATGCTGGGCATTTGTAGCTGTAACCAGTTTCAAATTAAAATGAGAAAATATATATCACTCAGTTCAAAGTGTAGTTTTGCCGTTCAGAAAGCCCACTTGTGTGAATAGAAATAGCACATTATTGAAGTTGAATTGTTTGGTTTTAATTTACTGGAATGTTTTTGCCATTTTTAAAGTTGGTAGTGAAACCAGAAGGCATGCACCAATTGCGGCACTTCACTGTTAGTTCACGAGATTCTTATTTTTCCATGGGATTGTTGTTTGCAGTGCTTGTGAGGTTCAAGTCATTTGGATGTTGCTGTCTGGATATTGCATAGGGCCAGGGCCAACGGAGTTGGTGCATAATATAAATGACCAAATTATATGTAATTGTCTGACAAAACCGTGGTTGTAAAGTATTATACTGAAAGCTGCGCTTCTGATGGACTTTATAAAAGAGGCATGGAAAAATAAAAAATAGAAAATAAATAAAAGAGGCATGGAGTACAAAAGCCTAGATGTCTTTCAGAACCCAAAGAAAATCCCACTGTGACTTTTGTTCCCAATTTTGGGCACCAGAAGGATGTGAACATTTTGCAGAGGGTTCAGAAGAGATTGAATAGAATGGCTCCACGAATGAGGGATTACAGAGAATCTTAGGTTGTTCTCCTAAGAACCAAGAAGCCTGAGGGGATTTGCTAGAAGCACATACAAATATGAAGGGTTTATCATAGAATTTACAGCGCAGAAGGAGGCCATTCAGCCCATCGAGTCTGCAGCCGGCTCTTGGAAAGAGCACCCTACCCAAGGTTAACACCTCCACCCTATCCCCATAACCCAGCAACCCCACCCAACACTAATGCCAATTTTGGACACTAAGGGCAATTTATCATGGCCAATCCACCTAACCTGCACATCTTTGGACTGTGGGAGGAAACCGGAGCACCCGGAGGAAACCCACGCACACACGGGGAGGATGTTTAGATAGAATACATATAAACTTTTTCCAATGGCTGAAGTATCAGTAATTCGAAGATCCAGATTTACTTTCATTGAAGTTGATTGGCAAAAGAAGTAGAAGCGACGACATGAGACACAGAAGAGGGGTTAAGCTTTGGAATGTGCTCACTCGCTGATGTTGTGGTGGACACGGATTCCATTGCTGTTCAAAAAGAAATTGGATAAGTAATTGGAAATAGAAAATTGTGAAAGAGTGTGGTGCAGGGGTGTCATAGGACTGACTGGATTATTCTTTGAAAGAACTGCCACAAACTCAACGAACTGAAATGGCCTCCTTCCGTGCTACTACAAGATCCAAAATGCATTGCAAAGACATTCAAGGAAGCTGTCAAGGGTTAAAGGGGAGGATACGGCACCCAGAAACAGGGGAAGCATCGGTGCCCATTATTTATTTCCCTCGCCCTGGCATCACGGACACAAAATTCAATCTGCACTTAATAGCACAGGAACAGAATATCCTGAGAAGGCAACACGTTTTTTTAAATATGCAGGCTGGGCTCCCAATAATGTGGCTGGTGCCTGCAATACTAACCTGAGCCATGAAATGGGAAACCATTTTGACCTCCTCTCTAGACCAAATCAAATAGGAATAGGAGTTAGTGCTGGTAGAGGCCCAGAAAGTTATAGTTATTTTCTTTTTCTTTTTGCTCTATTTGGAAAGAGCTTGACTGCTTCTCTGACATCATACGGGTGACAAGGGTCTGCTCTAGTCTGAATCTGTCCATCACTCCTTGGTCACCCCTTTCTTAATACTAGAGATTATTCGATTGGGATCATAGCAGTGGGTTCCCCCTAGCCATCAGGTAGCTCGTCTCATCAGGTTTGGGTAGATGACTGATGCTTTGCATGTAGAAGAGATTTTGGTTCAAAATTTCCTGGGCAGACTACTGCAGAGAGGTGCTTCCTGCTCACCTTGTCCTCGGGAGACATCAATCCAGCCCTCTATTAAACATACTGAGAGCAGTACCACATAGCGTAAAAAACACAGCGCTGTGAACATCTCATATACAGCAATCAGCAAATCAAGCAGACGTTTTGATTTATAAAATTAGGATCCCGTTCCCCTTTAAAGCGCCTTTACATTGAGTATTTGTTCAGATTTGTTTTAATATGCTGCACTTTTATCTTTGAGTACCATCCTTAATGGTTTGCTTTTCCTTGTCTTACAGCATCGGCTCGGACGGGACTCTCATCGGGGGTCAGACAATATCTCCAACAAGTCATCAGACAGCGATGTGAGTGACGTGTCTGCTGTATCAAGGACGAGCAGTGCTTCGAGAATGAGCAGTACAAGCTACATGTCTGTGCAATCTGAGCATCCTCGGACAACCAGAAAGATCAGGTGAGACCCAGTGGCAGTGGCACATTACACAGAATGCAGTTCTGTCAATCTGTTTCAAATTTAAATAGTTTGATTGATGAGATGGGACATTCTTTTTTCATTTGAGATGTCTTTTGTGTTCAGTTTGCTGTTTAATATTATGCAGCATTGACATTTCAAACTTGTAAAGTTCCCCACATCATTGCTTGGTGTTAAGGTTAGGGCGTAGGATGAAGCTGCTCACTGTACATTGTCCTTATTCGTACTGCTGCGACCAGATGGCACACGATAGAAGAAGCCTAAGCTGCTTCAGTTGACATGAACCCTCCAAACTGCAAAGAAGTTAGCATACACCTTCATGTACCTGATTCACCAGAGTCCAACAGTTGAAGTGCAAATTTGGAAATGCACAGCAGATTCAATCAACATCTGAAAAGAGAAAAGGTCAGGTTAATATTTAAGGTATATGTTTGTGGTGCCAATTGAGCCACTTCCCGTAAGAAATGAATCAATTAATTTTCTCTTTATCAGACACTGAGAGCTCTGCTTTATACATCCAGTATTTTCTGTTTCTTCCCTGTAAATGACAATCATCAAGCAATTTCTAAATCAAACTAACCTTACCAACAAGTGTTCATTACGAAAAGATACAAAGGAAGTAGTGAAGGAGAACATTTTTTGCATTAAGTGCTTGAAGTATCATCACAGATTTTGAGCAGACATAAAACATCTCAATTAGTTCCAAAGGCTAGGACAGCACGGTGGCGCAGTGGGTTAGCACCGCAACCTCACGGCGCCGTGGTCCCAGGTTCGATCCCGGCTCTGGGTCACTGTCCGTGTGGAGTTTACACATTCTCCCGGTGTTAGCGTGGGTTTTGCCCCCACAACCCTAAAAATGTGCAGCGTAGGTGGATTAGCCATGCTAAATTGCCCCTTAATTGGAAAAAAAAAATTGAATTGGGTACTCTAAATTTAAAAAAAAAAAAATTAGTTCCAAAAGCTGTCTGCTGTCGAAAGTAAAATGTTGACTGATTTGCCCATGGCCTTAATATAAGACTTCCTCATTTCCCACCAACCCTATGGTTACTTACTAAGTTGCCCAAATGACATCATATTATTAGGAGGCAGTTTTTGCTGACGCTTCTGCTTCATCTGACCAATGAATCTGTGCTGCACGCCTTCCCTGAGAAATACTTGTCAAACCATATGGGAAAGCTAGACTGGGAAGAGCTGCTCAGAAGCTGTGGAGAGTAATTATTCTTCAGAATAATTACTGTGGACACAGGAAAGTGCATATGTGGTATTACTGTAGACACAGCAGATAAACCAACAGCATAAGAAGGCATTCATTTGAGTAAACTGATAGTTCTTCAGCTCAACCATAATGTCTCCCCAAATTTGGTACACTCTCTCTATTTTAGAATTCACAATTACAATAAATATTGAATAGGTTGTAGTAAAGTAAGTTCAAAACAACTCATAAACACCTCCGATTCCTCAGTGTCAGTGAGCACTTTGCAGTAGATGCGCAACCTCTTTCCTAAACAACTGCGAGATCAGTGGGATGATTTGAAGGTGCATCTGTCCTTCCACCGTCACTTGCTGGTCAGGTGGTTGCTCCCTGAATGGAGCAAGGTTCAGTTGCTATATTATTTATAATAATTCTTTTGGGAAAAAAAATCTTTGTTCACTATTAACTTTTTCTGGCTTGCTTTATAATATTATTGAACAGCTCTACACAAAACACACGCAAGTAAAAAATATTTAAGGATCAAAGCAAAACTAGAAATTGAAGGTCGATGGAGTATATTTTCATCTTGACCATGCAAGTTGCCACCTGGCAGTGCGTGCTTCCTGCTGAAGGAATGCAAATCAGGTGCTGTCTACAATGAGAGTGAGATCAATTGATTCAAAACTTTGCCTTCAGATGGATCGAATGAAAATTGCTCAAATCTTTAATTAAAATGGTTGTATGAATGAAAAATTAACCCATTGAGAATCAAAAGCAATATTCCAGTTCAGATGCACCAGCACTGCCAGACAATAGTTGGTTTGAGTTTTGTATATTTGTGTATAACGCTTCATATTTTTGTTGCACTATAATTTTATAAAATGCAACAAGTGCTTAGATCTCATGTAAGAATTACAGAAATGACTGTACTTTAGAATCAGTCACTTCATTTAAATTGTTGTTTGTGATTTTATACTTGTCAATGTTTCTTCACGTTAGATTTGTGTTTACTGATGATTTCCATTCTTCTCATTGTGCTTGGCAATCTTTCATTTCTTTAATTGTAACTAACTTCATTTTGTTTTCTTTTTGCATGCTTTCATTACTTTTGTGTTGCGACCTACAGGAGGTCAAAAGCATTAGAAGAAAAAAAAGAGGGAGGGGAAGAAGGGGAGGAGGAAGAAGCTGAGTTGGAGGCAGAAGTAGAGGAAGAAGAGGGGGGAAAGGAAGAAAGAGGGGGGGAAGAGATAACTCAAAATGAGGATAAAGAGAAAAATCAGGACTTGGGGGAAGAAGACCAGCCAAAGGAAGAGGAATGCGAGCAAGAGGAATGTGAGCAAAAAGAAAATGAGCGAGAGGAATGTGAGCAAGAGGAATATGAGCAAGAGGAATGTGAGCAAGAGGAATGTGAGCAAAAAGAAAATGAGCAAGAGGAATGTGAGCAAGAGGAATGTAAGGAAGAACAAAGCGAGCAAGAGGAATGTGAGGAAGAGACAGGGACAAGGCAAAGGAAAAAAGAGGATTTACAAAGGAGCTCCTCTGAAAATGATGTCAGGTAAAATTTATCCACTCCCCTGATATAGATAGATAGTCTTCTAGTTATTTCTCAAAGGATTACCCTTTCTTCTTATGTGTGGACCTAGGTAGCTCCTTTATCTGTGTGATAGTTAGGTATTTGATGTAGTGACAAACTCCCTTTGCTCCTTGAGTTCCTGTTAGCTGTTGTTGCCTTTCCTGCTTATAGTCACATGTAGCAGTTGCTATTTGATATTCAAGTACTCTCTCTCCCCTTTGAATGTAAGGTGATTATTAAACGTTTTGGTTCGTCATTTTTTAAAATATCCAGTTGCTAAAGATCATGGAGCTGTTCACAGTTTACCTCTATAAACCAACACGTTTGTCGAAACATCACCAGATCTTAAACATGTACTTTGATATATTTTTAGTGGCAACAGTTTCAGCATAAAGCAAGAAGACATTGTTTCCACTCTTACCATGTATTTAAAGCTACCTCAGAACATGGTTTTATAATCAACTAGGATAACTGTTGAGAGGGTGAAATGACTATATGGAATAGGTGATCTAGTGATTGTCATTGAAAAGTACATAACCCAAAGCCATTTGCTTCCTGATTTCAAATTATCTTTGCAAACGGATTGTTTGCTGGAGACTACAAATATTTGTATCAAGGGACCTGTCCTCTGCAGGGAAAAGACATATAGAAAATGAAGCAGGAAGAGATCCTCTGGTCCATTCAGCCTCTGCTACACAACTGTGATTATAAATAGCAGCATATTCACCATCCTTCCACCCCCTCTTCCCCCCCCCCCCCCCCCCGACCCAGCCTACCCATAACCATATGATTTTGTGAGAAAGGTGACAAAATGATTAATTCCCCAACCGCTGAAGGCCAGATCATGATATGCATTCTGTTCAGCCATCTGAACCTACCATTGCAGCAGATCCATGTGCAAAAATAGCAGTCTATTTAAAACAAATGTTTGGACTTCAGTAGCATGAGGAAAGCTTCAAAATGAGCATGCACATAAATGTCCTTTGAACCAGAGGTAGAACATTTACCCCGTTGTATTAACCTTTGTGATAGGTATTCTATGCACAATTGTTGGATTGATATAAAATTGATGAAGTGAAGATGCAGCAGGAACTTTTGCGTTTCTGGCATGAATAGAGTTCTGGCAGTCTTCTGGAGCTAAAATTCTCAGTTGCTCCTTGAGGCTGACGATTGCCTTATTCTAGAACCTATGCAGTCCTATAGTCATGGTGCTGTTATGATGATGTGAAGTAAAAGTTAAAGTTGCCATAGTCCCAGATGACTATGGACTGTTTTTCTTCTTTGAGGGGGGAGAGCTGACTTGTGGTGATCTAACCTGAGGATCAGCACACTTCAGGCAACGGGCAAGGTTGAGAAGTTGGGGCCTTCATGAATAACCTCAGCCGGTACAGGAATTGAGCCCACGCTGCTGGCCTCGCTCTGCATCACGAATCAGCTGTCTAGCCAAGTGGGCTAAACTAGTTCTCAGTGGCTTATCATCACACCTCCAGGACATAATTTAAAGTTTGGACCTTAATCATCTTCAGCTGCTTCAATAATAACTATCCCTCTGTCATTAGGTCAGGATTGGGTTTGCGCACCGTTGATTCCATGGTGTTTCCCCTGGCTGCAGGATGGGAGGGCTCTAGAACCTGGGATACAGTCTGAGAATAAGAGCTACCATTTCGGAGTAAAGTGAAGAAGAATTTCTTCCCTCTGAGGCTGTTG
This sequence comes from Scyliorhinus canicula, assembly GCF_902713615.1. Classification (NCBI taxonomy): domain Eukaryota; kingdom Metazoa; phylum Chordata; class Chondrichthyes; order Carcharhiniformes; family Scyliorhinidae; genus Scyliorhinus; species Scyliorhinus canicula. Next base: position 159,073,655 of record NC_052155.1, on the reverse strand, counting down.
AATCTATGGAATTCTCTACCCCAGAGGAATGTGAAGGCTCAGTTATTCGGTATACTCAAGTCAGAAACTGATAGATTTTTAAATGTTGACGATATCAAGGGCTATGTGAAGATGGTGTTGAGGTAGAAGATAAGCCATAACCCAGTTGAATATCTGAACAGACTTGGGGGGCTGAATGGCCTACTTCTGCTCTTATTTTCTTTGTTCCAGTGTTGAGTTGCATTCATAAATGCCCTAATATTGAAGTAGTCCATACTACTCTATAAAGGCCCAAATGCCATTCAGACCTGGGCTGACAAATTACATAATAGTAATGCCATGTGAGTGTCAACGGAGCGCTGTTGCCAGTTCTCTCTCCTGAATTAGTATGTTCTGGGTTCAAGTCCCACTCAAGTACTTGAGTTCAAAAATCATAGCCAGGCGGCGGAGGGGAAAGAGTGCGTCCGTTTTGGACGCTGGCCCGACGATCGGTGGGCACCGATCGCGGGCCTGCCCCTCCTGAGCATAGTCGCGGTGCTCCCATCCAAATCAGGCCCCTAGATGCCCCAAACGGGCATCTGGCGCTCGTTTCACGAATCCAGGTGTGGTTGCTGCCGTGGTAAAACGGGCGTGAAGGGCTGGCCGCTCGGCCCATCGGGCTCGGAGAATCGCCGTTCGCCGTAAAAAACGGCGAGCGGCGATTTTTCCGAGCCCGGGGGGTGGGGGGGGAATCGCTGGGGGGGGGGGGCAGGGGGGCGTAATAAATGTCGGGAGGCCCTCCCACGATTCTCCCACGCCACGTGGGGAGCTGAGAATTCCGCCCATAGACTATTTTCTAAATGGGAAAAGGCTAAGGAAATCAGAAGCACAAAGGGATTTAGGAGTCCTTGCTCAAGATTCTCTTAAGGTTAATGTGCAGGGTCAGTCGGCAGTTAGGAAGGTGTTATAATCTGCCTAAATCAATTGGTTATCCCATGATTCTTGGGGAGTATAAGCTCCCCCAATGAAGGAGGAGGGGGGACGGGGCAATCACTAGCAGTTGCAGCTGTATAAATAGAGCTGGCCAGTGTGGTACCGGCTAGAGCAGGAAGCAATGGTAAATTACTTCTGCTGCTGTATACATATTGTTGTAAATAAAGTTACTTTCTGTTTGACTCTACAAACTCGTGTTGGATTTTTCATGGCCCTCACAAAAGAAGGCAAATGCAATGTTAGCATTCATGTCGAGAGGGCTAGAATACAAGAGCGGAGATGTACTTGTGAAGCTGTATAAGGCTCTGTTCGGACCCCACTTGGAGTATTGTGAGCAGTTGTGGATCCCGTATCTAAGGAAGGATGTGATGGCATTGGAAAGGGTCCAGAGGAGGTTCACAAAAAAGATCCCTGGAATGAAGAGCTTGTCATATGAGGAGCGATTGAGTTTGTAGTCATTGCAGTTTAGAATGATGAGTAGGGAGCTTATTGAAACTTACAGGACACTGCGAGGCTTAGATCGAGTGGACGTGGAAAGGATGTTTCCACCAGTAGGAGAGGCTAGAACCCAAGGGCACAGCCTCAGACTGAAGGGATGATCCATTAAAACTGAGATGAGGAGGAATTTCTTCAGCCAGAGGGTGGTGAATCTGTGGAACTCATTGTCGCAGAAGGCTGTGGAGGCCAAATCACTGAGAGTCTTTTAGACAGAGATAGATCGGTTATTGATTAATAAGGGGATCAGGGGTTATGGAGAGAAGGCAGGAGAATGGAGATGAGAAAAATATCAGCCATGATTGAATGGTGGAGCAGACCCGATCGGCTGAGTGGCCTAATTCTGCTCCTATGCCTTATGGAGGTAACAAGGGGCCTTGTGAGAAGGCCCTCACAAGGGAGAACACTGCATTGCCTTCTTTCAAGAAGGCCCGCCACATGGGGTGACAATTAAACACCTGACAGACCAGCCTTGGTATTAAGGACTGTGGAGGTGGAAGTCCAGCCCAACAAGTGAAGCCAATCAGAGTCAGAGCCAAAACTCATTAATTCAACGGTAGCAGCATCAGGGAGCTGATGGCCGCTGGTGGTACAACACTCACCAAGGCTTAGGATGGCTGCTCAATCCCAGGCAAGGTGAGTGTTACAGTAATGGGCTTGCAAGGTGAGTTGAGTGGGTGGTGAGTGGGAGATGGCAACAATGGCAGGGGCGGGTGCCTTTCAGTCTCCACCCCTTCCTAATGCCAGTTCCCTCAGTTTGGCTCTGAGTACCTTTGATAGCCCCTCCCCTCTATCCCACTGCTAGACTGAAAGCCAACACAGCAGGATTTGCTTGTTTCGCTCCTGGCATGTTAAGCCACTTACCCACCATTGAGTTAATACCAGCAGCAGTGGGGTGAGGCCATAGGTGGCCCTTGTAACCATACACAACATTTGCCCGTTCCACCATGACATGCAGTGGCTGCCACATATATTATCCACACAATGTACTCCAGCGTAATGCTACAGTCACACAAACAAACTGTTCCTCACAGATGGATGACTCTTTTATCGACAGGGCAGCCATCTGTTCAGCCTGCTTAAAAGCTTTCAATGTATTAAGAAGGGAGGGAGGCAGAAGACAGGAAATTATAGGCCTGTTGGCCTGATTTTTTTTTTTGATTTGAATTATTATTGTCACATTTATTAGTATACAGTGAAAAGTATTGTTTCTTGCATGTTGTACAAACAATGCATACCGTACATAGGGAAGGAAGGAGAGACTGCAGAATATAATGTTACAGTTATAGCAAGGTGTAGAGAAAAGATCAACTTAATACGAGGTAGGTCCATTCAAAAGTCTGATGGCAGAAGGGAGGAAACTGTTCTTGAGTCGGTTGGTGCGTGACCTCAAACTTTAGTATCTTTTTCCTGACGGAAGAAGGTGGAAGAGAGTATGTCCAGGGTGTGTGGGGGTCCTTAATTATGCTGGCTGCCTTTCCGAGGCAGCGGGAATTATAGATAGAGTCAATGGATGGGAAGCTGGTTTGCGTGATGGACTGGGCTACATTCACGACCTATTGTAGTTTCCTGTGGTCTTGGGCAGAGCAGGCTCCATACCAGGCTGTGATACAACCAGAAAGAATGCTTTCTATGGTGCATCAGTAGAAGTTGATGTGGGCCGTAGCTGACATGCCAAATTTCCTTAGCCTTCTGAGAAAGTAGTCGTTGGTGGGCTTTCTGAACTATAGTGTCGGCATGGGGGGGACCAGGACAGGTTGTTGGTGATCGGTACACCTAAAAACTTGAAGCTCTCGACCCTTTCTCCTTCATTCCTATTGATGCAGACAGGGGCATGTTCTCAACTATGCTTCCTGAAGTCGATGACAATCTCCTTTGTTTTGTTGACATTGAGGGAGAGATTATTGTCGTCACACCAGTTCACCAGATTCTCTATCTTATTCCTGTACTCTGTCTCGTCATTGTTTGAAATCCAACCCACTACTGTGCAAATTTGAAAATCGAGTTGGAGGGGAATTTGTCCACACAGTCATAGGTGTATAAGGAGTATAGTAGGGGGCTAAGGACACAGCCTTGTGGGGATGTTGTGATTTTGTGATTTGGTTGTTGGGAAAATTTTAGAGTCTATTATTAAGGATGAGATTGCGGAGTACTTGGAAGTGCATGGTAAAATAGGACTGAGTCAGCACGGCTTCGTCAAGGGGAGACCATGCCTGACAAAACTGTTAGAGTTCTTTGAGGAGGTAACAAGGAAGTTCGACAAAGGAGAGCCAGGGACGTGATCGATTTGGATTTCCAGCAGGCCTTTGACAAGTGCCGTACAGGAGGCTGCTAAATAAGATAAGAGCCCAGGGTCTTAAGGGCAAGTTACTGGCATGGATAGAGGATTGGCTGACTGGCAGAAGACAGAGAGTGGGGATAAAGGGGTCTTTTTCAGGATGGCAGTCGGTGACCAGTGGTGTTCCGCATGTCTAATTCAGAATGTCTAATTCACCTAACAAGCAAGTCTTTCGGGACTTGTGGGAGGAAACCAGAGCACCCGGAGGAAACCCACGCGGAGATGTGCAGACTCCGCATAGACAGTGACCCAAGCGGGAATCAAACCTGGGACACTGACGCTATGAAACAACAGTGTTAACCACTGTGCTATCGTGTTGCTGGGTCAAACTTTCGGAACTCCCTCCCTAACAGCACAGAGGGTGTGCCTACACCACATGGACTGCAGCAGTTCAAGAAAAGAGCTCACCACCCCCTTCTGAAGAGCAAATAGGGATGGGCAATAAATGCTGGCTGAGCCAGCGACACCCAAATCCCATTAAATCATTTTTAAAAACTGAAACTCAATGGGCGCGATTCTCCGCAAATGCGGCGAGTCGTAAAGGCTGCCGTGAAACTGGCCGTGTTTCACGGCAGCCTCCGCACCCCCTCCCGGGACCCGATTCTGCCCCCCGGGCGGGGCTAGCAGCGCGGCCCCGTGAAGCACGGCATCGCGGGCTTAGCGACCGTCGTGCGGACGCGCACGATGACGTCAGCCGCGCATGCGCAGGTTGGACGGCTCCAACCCACGCATGCGCGGATGATGTCATCACGCATATGCGTTAAACCCGCGCATGCGCGGGCCGTCATGCCCCTCAGCCGCCCCGCGGACTGATCCTGCGGGGCGGCGGAGGAACAAATAGTGCGCGGGTATCGGACCCGCTGCCCGCGATCGGTTCCCACCGATCGCAGGCCCATGCCACCCTTGGCACGGCCGTGGTGCGGTCGTGCCAATCGATGCCATGGTTGTCCGGGACGGCACTTTGTGGCCGTTTTCACGAACGGTGAGAGCAGGTGTGTTTGTGTTCGTGACAACGGCCATAAAGGCCTGGGAACTCGGCCCATCGGCCTGGGGAGAATCGCTGTTCACCGTAAAAAACGGCGAGCAGCGATTCATGTCGTGGGGCGGCCGTGGGGGGGGGGGGGGGGGGGGGGAGAATAGCGGGAGGGCGGGAAAAATGTCGGGAAGGCCCTCCCTCTATTCTCCGACCCGTTGTGGGCAGCGGAGAATCGTGCCCAATGTTTCCACTTGTGTGGAAAATCCAAAACGGGGTATTTTCAGGATAGTTACCAATAAATCCAATTGGAAAATAAGGTGAAATTTCTTCACTCAGAGCGACTAAAATGTGGAACTCACTGCCATATTAAGTTATTGAGGAAAATAACTCAGGTGCTTTCAAAGGGAAACTATATGACTACATGAGAGAAAAAGGAATAAAAGGTTGGTTGAAATATTGAGAAGGATTCATAAGATCTTGGATGATCTGGCTTGACATTAATGCAGCATATCACTCAGCATGGCATTGAGGAACCTGAGCAAAATTGAAGTCAATGGGAATCAGGGGGAAATCTCTCCACAGATTGGAGTCATACCTGGCACAAAGGAAGACAGTTGTGGTTATTGGAGGCCAGTCCTCTCAATCCTCAAATATCTGTGCAGGAGGGATTGAGACCATTTGGGCCCATTGTATGTATGCTGGCTGAATGGTAGCCCACCACTTTCCAGCTTTTGGTCCGTAGCCTGTAGGCTGCTGCATGTTGGTAGCACGGTAGCATTGTGGATAGCACAATTGCTTCACAGGGTTCCAGGTTCGATTCCGGCTTGAGTCACTGTCTGTGCGGAGTCTGCACATCCTCCCTGTGTGCGCGCGTGGGTTTCCTCCCACAGTCCAAAGATGTGCAGGTTAGGTGGATTGGCCATGATAAATTGCCCTTCGTGTCCAAAATTGCCCTTAGTGTTGGGTGAGGTTACTGGGTTGTGGGGATAGGGTAGAGGTGTTGGCCTTTGGTAGGGTACTCTTTCCAGGAGCCGGTGCAGACTCAATGGGCCGAATGGCCTCCTTCTGCACTGTAAATTCTATGATAATATTTCTATGTCAATTGCATGTCCAAATACTTTTAAAATGCTTTTGAGGCTTTTTGTCTTTATAAACTTCCACGCAGTGAGTTCCAGATACCCATCATCCTCTAATTGAAAACATATTCCTTCTGAATCCCCTCTAAACCTGCTGCCTTACTTTAAATCTATGCCCCTGGCTATGGACCCCTCCAACAAGGGAAATATGGCCTTCCTATCTACTTTATCTAGATAATTCACAACATTATGCATTTCAATTAGAGATGAAGTAGTTGCAATGGGAGGAGATCGTGTGCAGTATAACCACCAGCACAAGATTATTTGTACTGAATAACCAGTTCTGTGCTTATAGTTCATGTATTTATGTCTCCTGTTTCTGGTGTGATTGAAATTCTGAAAGCAGAATTAAATACGATTTAGTGTCACTCCCACCTTCACCCCTCCAATTTTCACTCAAGTTTATTTCTTTGTTAAAATTAGTGTAGAGAAGAACGTCAGGCTCTAGATAGGAACATTGTGTCCCTGCTGTTGTTTACCTTAATTCCAGTCCACAGCCCTATTTTGGTTACATAATCTGATTATTGAGAAAATAAAATAGCACTGTGATTTTATTTTTATGTCCAAATATCTGTACTACTAATATTCAAATTATTCTTTGTGAAGCCCGATTATTTTAACATTCTCTGTGCTGTATATTTTATTAAACTCCGACTATCATTCGTAGTAAATGTTCGATCAGCTTGCCAGTTCTACTTGGACGATTTCCTGGATGATTCATCACATGACCTCGTCTCCACTCATTTAAAAAGCATTACTGCTCCCTATTTCCAAAACTTTTACAAACATTGCACGGAAATATTCAAAGAAAATCAAATAAAAACATTTTTAAAGCCAAATATCTATTGACACCATTGTATGAGCCCATGAGTTAGAGATAGTACTGAATGCTTGCCAAGATCATTCGGCTCCAGGCATCACACTTACCCTTGGTCTAAAAAAGCTGAATTCCAGAAGTAAGGTGATCTGGCTTGACATCAATGCAGCATATCACTGAGCATGGCATTGAGGAACCTGAGCAAAATTGAAGTCAATGGGAATCAGGGGGAAATCTCTCCACAGATTGGGGTCATACCTGGCACAAAGGAACATGGTTGTGGTTAGTGGAGGGCAGTCCTCACAATCCTCAAATATCTGTGCAGGAGTTCCTCAGGATAATGTCCCAAGCCTAACCATCTTCAGTTGTTTCATCAATTACCTTCCCTCCATCATTATGTCAGAAGCTGCTGATTGCACAGAGTTCAGTACTATTTGCAACTCATCAGATACTAAAACAGTCAGTGTGAATTGCAGCAAGACCTGGGCAACATTGAAACTTATGCTGATAATTGACCACATAAGTGCCAAGCAGTATCCAACATGCCAACATCTAACTCTCTCCCTTTGACATTCAATGGCATTATCACTGTTGAAATCCGCACCATCAACATTCTTGGGGGTTACCATTGAACAGAAACAACTGGACCAGTCGTATAAATACTCTTACTACAGGAGCAGCTGAGAGACTAGGAATTCTGTGGTAAGTCATCCTGACTCCCCAAAACCAGTCTGCAATCTACAAAGCACAAGTCAGAAGTGTGATGGAATACTGTCCACTTGTCTGAATGAGTGCATCTCCAGCAACATTGAAAAAGCTTGGACACCATTGAAAACAAAGCAGCCTACTTGATGGACATCCCATCCATGCCCTCAAACATTCCTTCCCTCCTCCATTAACACACAGTGACAGCAGGGTGTACAATCTACAAGATGCACTGCAGCAACTTGCCTTTCACTTTCAACAACACCTTCCAAATCCATGACATCTATCTCCGAGAAGGACAAGGACAGTAGACAGATGGGAACATCATAGATTATCATAGAATTTACAGTGCAGAAGGAGGCCATTAGGCCTATCGAGTCTGCACCAGCTCTTGGAAAGAGCACCCTACCCAAGGTCAACATCTCCACCCTATCCCCGTAACCCAGTAACCCCACCCAACACTAAGGGCAATTTTGGACACTAAGGGCAATTTAGCATGGCCAATCCACCTAACCTGCACATCTTTGGACTGTGGGAGGAAACCGGAGCACCCGGAGGAAACCCACGCACACACGGGGAGGATGTGCAGACTCCGCACAGACAGTGACCTAACTGGCCGGTTCGAACCTGGGACCCTGGAGCTGTGAAGCAATTGTGCTATCCACAATGCTACCGTGCTGCCCCCACAATGCTACCGTGCTGCCCCCACATTGCTACCGTGCATCTCCACCTCCAACTTCTCTTCCAAGTTACGGGCGATCCTCCATTGGAACTATATCGGTGTTTTTTCTCACTGTTGCTAGGTTAAATTCCTAGAACTCCCTACCTAGCAGCAGTGTGGGTGTACCTACATTACATGGACCATAGCAGTTCAAGAACTTCATTTTCTTCTCAAGCAAATAGGATATGGCAATTACTTGCCAGTGACACTTACCCAAGAATGAATTAAAAAAGCATGAATCACTAAAATTGATGATGTGGAGATGCCGGCGTTGGACTGGGGTGAGCACAGTAAGAAGTCTTACAACACCAGGTTAAAGTCCAACAGGTTTGTTTCAAACACGAGCTTTCGGAGCACGGCTCCTTCTTCAGGTGAATTCACCTGAAGAAGGAGCAGTGCTCCGAAAGCTCGTGTTTGAAACAAACCTGTTGGACTTTAACCTGGTGTTGTAAGACTTCTTACTAAAATTGATGTCACAGGTTAGGAAGTGCATAAAACCGAAAATGGCTTTATTTCCAGAGCAATAGAATTAAGAAGTAGGTTAAATATGAATGTTGATTAGACTACACCAGAGTACTCCATGCAGTTTTGATCAGCAATTGTAAAAAAAGGAAATGGGGGTACTGGAGAGAGTGTAGAAAGCATTTATTGCCAATACTAGTTGCCCTTGAGTTGAGTGGCTTACCAGGCCATTTAAGAGTCAACCACTTTGCTGTGGATCTGGAGTAACATGTAGGCCAGATCAGGTAGGATCTCCTCCCCTAAAGGACATTTGTGAGCCAGATGAGATTTTATTACAATGAACAATGATATTATGACTGTCGTGGGACTTTTAATTCCCAATTTATTATTTCACAATATTGGGACCGAGCCCAGGTACCCAAAGAATTACCCTGGGTCTCTGGATTACCAGTTCAATGACAGTACCACTGCTCCAATGCCTCCCTATGAAGCTGTATCAGAAAAGGATTGTCGGCCCCTTTTCTGTTGCAGATAGAAGGCTAGAGGGGGACCTAAGAGCGGAATTTAAAATTAAGAAAGGTTTTGATAGAGTGGATTCAGAGAGAATGTTTTCACTAATGGAGAAGAACAAAATTGAGGCCATCAATATCAGAGAGTCACCAAGAAATCCAAAAGGGAAGTCAGAAGAAAATTATTGACCAAAGAATGATGAGAAAGTGGAATTTGTTACCACAGTCAAGTGAAGCTCATACTGCAGTCACAGCTGAAAATCTTCTTCCTCCAGAGCTCCTGTAGTGAGAGTATTTATACGACTGGTCCAGTTGTTTCTGTTCAATGGTATGCCAACACAGAACCTGAGGCAGAATCTTTAGCACTCTTCAATTCTGTACTGCAAACTTGTCTCAGAGTTAATCTACAAAATATTTTTCCTAATTTTGTCGCTGAAATTCATTCCAAGGCATAAGATGGTGCTGTCCTGTCTGCATACCATCAGCCATTTTTCACATTGACCAGAGTAGAACAACTAACTTAAAGAAAAGTTTGGCTCTCTTACCACTGCCTACAGAAAATAGCCATTCCTTCTGAAAAACCAGCTGGAAATCATCTCTTCTTTTCCTGAAAGGTTCACTGGAATTATTTTGTTCTTTACCTTCAACGCCAACAGTCATTGGAATCTCAAATCCTCAATACTTTTTCCGACTTCGATGCAACTGTGAATGAAATGGCTGGGAGTTTCTTCACTGGAGTTGAAGATCATTTGTCTTCTGAAGGTTTTCCACTCAATGCTTCGCAATAAATTCCTCAGAGAGTCCTGATAACTTCTCTTCTAGTCTCAGAGTGTCCAGAGGTCTTGGGTGGGAATTTGCGGGAATCGGCGGGGTGGGCAACTCCGGCAGGAAGGAGTGGCGTGAACACTCCGGCGTCGGGCTGCCCCAAAGGTGCGGAATCCTCCGCACCTTCAGGGGCTAGGCCGCGCCGGGGTGGTTTGGGCCGGCCAGCGGGGCAGGGGCTTGGTGCCACGCCAACCAGTGCCGAAGGGTCTCCGCTGGCCGGCGCGAGTTGGCGCTTGCGCAGGAGCGCCAGCGTGTGCATGCGCGGGTGGGGATCTTCTCGGCGTCGGCCATGGCGGAGGACTACAGCGGCCGATGCGGAAGAATAGAGTGCCCCCGCGGCCAGGCCACCGTGGGGACACCTCCCAGGGTCAGTTCCCCCCGCACACACCCCCCCCCCCCCCCACCCCCCCCAGGGACCCGGAGGCCGCCTGCGCCGCCAGGTCCCGCCGGTAAGGACCTACTCTAATTCACGCCAGCAGGACCGGCAAAAACAAACACATTTTGGGCCGGAGAATCGGCGGGGGGGGGGAGGGAGGCCGCTGCCAACGGCTGTTGACCGCCGCGATTCCCACCCCCGCCAAATCCCTGGCGTCGGAGAATTCGGCAGCCGGCGGGGGCGGGATTCATGCAGCCCCCCTGGCGACTCTCCGACCTGACGGGGGGTCGGAGAATCCCGCCCCTTATCTCTTGGATCAGTCTTTTGTTGCAAATGACTCATTGTCCTTAAAGTTCAATAATCTGTTCACCAATAGTTTTGCAAAATTGTGTCCCGACTGAAGGTGATGCTCTCCAGATACATATTGCCGAGATGTCCTCCCTAAGACCTCAGATTATTGTGGGTGAGTGAATCCCCGAGGACTGAGACTTAAGAGAGAATGATAGAATCCGTACAGTGCAGAAAGAGGCAATTTGGCCAATTGAGTCTGCAAAGATCCTTTGAAAGATGTCTCCACCAAGCCCACTTCCCCACCCTATCCCCCTAACCCCGCCAAACTTACACATCTTTGGACACTAAGGGCGGAATTCTCCGCAACGGCCGACACCGTCGGAGGCCTCTCCTCGCCCCCTATTCTCTCTCCCCCCCCCCCCCCCCCCCCACCCCGGGGGCTAAGAGCGGCGTTTCGTGAAACTTGGCCGCCGGGCCTTGACGCTGGCGTCAAAGCGGCGCGCCGATAATGACACGGCCGGCGGCGCCAAACGACGTCAGCCGTGCATGCGCAGGTTGGCCAGCGCCAACCCGCGCATGCACGGTTGCCGTCTTCCCCTCCGCTGCCCCGCAAGACGCGGCGGCTTGATCTAGCGGGGCGGCGGAGGGGAAAGAGTGCATGTCTTGGAGACGTCGGCCCGACAATCGGTGGGCACCGATCGCGGGCCAGTCCCCTCCCGAGCACGGCCGTGGTGCTCGATCCCCTCTCCGCCCCCTACAGGCCCCAAACTTACCTTTCGCGCTATGTTCACGCCGGCAGCGACCAGGTGTGGTTGATGCCAGCGTGAACAGGTCAGGAAGGGCAGGCCGCTCGGCCCATCCAGGCCGGAGAATCGCGGGTCGCCGTGCAAAACGCGACACGTCATTTTGGGGGTGGGTGGGAGAATCGCGGGGGGTGCCAGAGCGGCCCTCCCGCGATTTTCCCACCCGGCCTGGGGAGCGGAGAATCGCGCCCGAAGTGTAATTTATCATGGCCAGTCCACCTAACCTGCACATCTTTGGACTGTGGCAGGAAACCAGAGCACCCGGAGGAAACCTATGCAAACACGGAAGAAAGTGCGAATTCCACACAGTCACCCTTGGCCACAGTTGACCCTTGGTCCCTGGTGCTGAGAGGCAGCAGTGCTCACCATTTTGCCACCGTACTGCCCAAGGGGGAAGAGTAGACTTTGGAGTTGGGTAGAATCTGTAGTTGTAAAAAAGGAGTTACACAAAACCAATATTAATAATTAAAGACATGATTCCATATTGTTTAAAAGTAGACATCATGGACATTTCGGATTTTCATATTCCCAGTATTTTAGCAATGAATATTGTAATCAATAGTCTTTAAACAGGAGTATCAATCCTGCTGTTGACTTTGTAAAAAGAAAGATGAAAATACCTTTGTTCCACGGTGAATTTTGTTAAATAATTAAGAAGTTCTCTTTAATTATATTTCTTTCTCGGTTATTCAAGTATTGAAATTACCATGCCTTGATATAATTCTGTTACTCTGCATAGAGCTAGGCAGAGATATGGGTTTGAATATTTATGTATTCTAAAGAGAAGGCAAACCCAGCAAAAGTGAGAACACATAGGTCATGCCAAATTTAAAGGAAGGGCTTAACTTTAAAAAAAATTCTTCCATCTCACTTCCAACAGGTTGCCAAATTTTCAGGCTTGGGCAAGGTCTCAAAAGGCTGTACGATGCTGATCATGGCTTGGTTGTGGGGGTGTTGAGAGACAGAGAACAGTAGTGAAGAAGGAGAGATCTACTGTTTGGAGATTGTGAGGTTGAGGACACTGATCAGAGTGAGAGGAAAGAAGAGAGGTGAGGTCAAAGGCATTCATGAGGGACCAGTGCTCTTGACCCACAAGGAGTGCTGTAAAAGAAAACACAGCTTTTGGAGCCAGTAGCTCTTGCCTCAGTTTTGTTGACAGGTTTTCTAAACCATGGGGAACCAGGGTGGCAAATATTAAAATTTAAATAGGCCTCCCAAATGCACTTTGGCAATTTGATTTAAATATGTTAATGCAGTGTCCCACCTCTTGAATAAATGGGTGGGTAAATGACCAGTAGAGAGATTAGCAATTTCCACACAGGGAATGGGTCTATCGCCTGTTATGAGGGATGTTAACATCGAGTCCATGGGCAAGATCTTCCGCTGTTCACACCGGCGGGATCTTTCAGTCCCGCCGACGGCGCACCCTTGCCGCGGGCATCCCGGCGGCGTGGGGTGGATTCAAATAGAAAATTGCATTGGCAGCAGCGGGACCAGAGGATCCTGTCGCCGGGCAACAAGCGAGCAACCTCCCCCCGCCAAGAAACGCGCCGCGGGTGGCCAGAGAACCCTGCCCTTTGTTTCCCTAGTGAGAGGGTTTTATTTGCTCATTCTGTAAGCATTAAACCACTGAAGCCTTGTTCTTTTTGTTTTTCTGACTCTTGCACCATGTGTGGTTGAGCTGCATGTGCCCCACATACAGTTGCCACGGAAACAGCTATAATAATTGTTATCGATGTTCCAAGACTTGAGCTAACTAGGCTTGGAAATGAAATTAAAACGCACCATATTTCTCATTGAAACGATATGAAGCATTTTGCGAGAGTTCGCAGCTGTGTGGCGAGATGGATTCCAGCTCCAATCTGATTATATGGTTTTGTCACAATTGTTTCGCCAGCTGCTGCATTTAGGCTCTTCATATATACATTCTAAAACCAATTCCTGTGATTGAGGGGCTTCGTTGCAATCTAACATGGATTTGTCAATCGTGTAAAGCTGTGGTATATTATATTTCTCTGGATCAGAGATGTGGGGCTGTGTTCTTCATGACTCCACAGGTTGTGTTTTGAAGGGGGGGGGGAACATGTAAAATAGGGCAGGAGACCACCTTCTCATCCACTCATGAGTTCACCATAATAAGGTGGGGGGGGGGGGGGGGGGGGTCCCAAAATCATCGGCCTGTGAGCCATATTAGAATAAATAATCAAGTGTCAATTAGGCTTGTGCCCAAATCAATTAACACCGATCATACACCACCCACACCATCAAACATTTGGTGTGGGCAGTCTGATTTTAAAAAATAAGTTCTTCAAAAGCTCTTCGGGAACTGCCATTCTGCCAATTGTGGTGCAGCCCCTTAAGAGCGGACCTTCCTTCCTACTTGCTGCACAGCCTTAAACCAGCCCCCCCCCCCCCCCCCCAGGAGATAAATTGTTCTTAGATTTCAACAACAAAGGGTTTGGGGAGAAGGCGGAAATATGGCATTGAGATTGAGGATCAACCATGATCATATTGAATGGTGGAGTAGGCTCGAAGGACAAAACGGCCTACCCCAGATCCTAGTTTTTATGTTTTCAAGCCAGGCAGTCAGATTGGCCAGCAGCTCCAGAAGGTGGGATTTCCTCCCCATTGAAGGGTGGAAGTCCCACTTGGCCTTCATTTAGCCGCTCCGATGCGCTTTATGGCGCTTTGCGTCGGCTGTGCGCTCTCCATATTCTTTTTTCTGGTGGGAAATCGTGTCATATTTGTCATCCTTATCCATGTTATCTGTGTCATCCTTATCCAGGTGACCTGGCTGTGACTGATAACTCACTGTGTGAATTTGAATAGAACTTTTCATTTGCAAGAAATCCTGTGGCAAACTCCCATGTTTGTGAGGTTAACCAAAATTATTTGACTCAACTAATTGTAATTCAGTGAAAATGCTCCCTCTTCGTTTCAGACAGAGAGGAAAGTATGTGCCTCATATCTGAGAAATCCAGCCTATTTCATGTGAATCTACATCACTTTTGGTTAGCATCTGTAGAAAGTTAACATTGTAGACCAATGACCTATTAGCAGCACTGAAAGTTTGCAGGAGGCATCAGTGATGGAAGAGAGCAGGAGAGATGCTATAGATCCATGAGGGCCCAGAAGCTCCTGAGGGGTTCTTTGAGTAGGAGCAGGTAGACAGGGATGTCAACTCTGGTGCCTGGTGTTGCACTTCCTGCACCAGGGTCACGAGCGACTCGCCACACAAACTACTCACACAGATATTTTTGAATCAAGTTTACTTTACTCAGATGAAATATGTGACACAGACTCTTATGCAGTTAATTAATATCAGACAAACTAACACTTGCCCCTTAATAAAACCGTCACACAGCCTTTAGCTCAATAAGTGATAACTGTTACTCAACTCAAGAATCAAACTCAAATGTCATCCATCCTCGAAGGATTCTTTACTGGTCATGGAGCCCTTGGCTTGGGATAATCTTCTGTGATGGTTGTTCCCAGGGTTTTCGTTGATGTTTCTTTATATGATTTCTTCCAGCTTTTCTCAGGTTCGATGATGTCAGTTTTCTGAACTGGCTGCCGAGGTTGTGTTTCACAGATCCAGGAAACAAGATCCAATTGTTCAGGCAGATTCTAGCAAATACAGATGTTTGGTCAAATCACAGCAATTGCCAATACTTATTGCCTCCTATTCTTCACACTTGTTTATCTCTCACCCGGCCTTAGCCTTTTTCCCACACGTTGTTCTTCTGGATCCTTGAGCTAATAATGATGCCCTTTGAGGCTCGGGACCTCCTGCTGTCCTGCAGCCTGTTGTAGAAACTGCATTTCGAGAAAGTCTCCAGTATCTTTGTTACTTGGCCACATTTCCCATCAGGCGACAGTGTCTCTTGTAACTTGGCCATATTTCCCAGAAGGCTTAGAACCAGGGCTGCACTGGATCCAAGGTAGCTGTGCCACAAGACGTCTTTTGACCTCATGCAAGTAGCCAATATCAATCAATGCCTTTTTGAAATGACATCTCCTACCCACCACACCACAAATCTTTCACACTATTCTTTTTTTAAAAATGTATTTTAATACAAACGTGTATAAAGAACAACAACATACACAACAACCACACTCGATAATCTACAGCTTGTACAATGTTCCCCATTTTACACCTTACTCTCCCCCTCCCCACAACGAACAATTCCTCAAAAATTGTCATGAACAACCTCCACCGTGCCTCGAAGCCCTCCTCCAACCCCCTCAACTGAAATCGGATATTTTCCAATACAATCACCGCCCGAGGCAGCTCCCCCGTTCTTGGCCTCTGCCTTATAGATACTATGGCCCTGTCCACCTCTGGGGCCTTGTCCAGAACTCCTTGCTCCACCAGCCTGGCCAACATCCTTGACACATATTTTGTGCGCTCATCCCCTTCCACACCATCTGACAGCCCCACAATCTGTAGGTTCTTCTGCCTGGACCTGTTTTCTTGCTCCTCCACCTTCACCAGAGACTTACACAGGTCCCCATAGCCCCTATCTCCACCTCCAGGGACAAAATCCAGTCTCTCTGGGCAGACACCACCATCTCCACTGCCTGTATCTTTGCCCTTTGTGCCTCAAGGCACTTTTCCACTCGATCCAGCGACCCTCACAGAAGTACTCCTGCTCCTTCGATGGCCTTCAACAAGTCCCCATGCATCTTCTTCCTCTGCTGTTGAAATTAATCTCTGATGAAGGCCATCAAACGCTCCATCTGGGCCTTTCCCACTGGCATTGGCCATTCCCCTTCTGTCATTCTCGCTTTGCCACTGGTTCCCTCCAAATCCTTAGCCAGGTTCTTGACTGTTTTTTGCGGGGTCCGGTAGCCAGCAGACATAAATCTTGGGGAGAACCTCTCCCTTTACAACTTCGGCACCATTTTCCTGCTGGGCATAAAGTGGCTACACCAAGGCCAGAGTGCACAGTCCATGGCCGCCACTGGAAGTCCAATGGACTACATGTTTACTCAACCAGCGGAACTTCTTGACAGTCAGACTTGCATCACTACCAAATTTATTATGTTGCCTATCCAGCCAGACAACCTTGCATATCTACTGATGCTATCAGCTCAGACCCATCTATTGCTGCCTCCATATACCTTGAGTTATTTAACTTTGGCAGGCACAGCACCTCCCTCTTTCAAGACTAATTGGACATAATAGGTTTGGTAGTCATGCTGGAGGAGCTTTGGCCTTTTCCTTTATCCAGCACCTGTGTGGATGAGGGTAAAACATAGAACATAGAACATTACAGCGCAGTACAGGACCTTCGGCCCTCGATGTTGCACCGTCCTGTGAATCCCTTCTAAAGTCCCCCTACACTATCCCCTTATCGTCTATATGCCTATCCAATGACCATTTGAATGCGTTTAGTGTTGGCGAGTCCACTACTGTTGCAGGCAGGGCATTCCACCCCCTTACTACTCTCTGAGTAAAGAACCTACCTCTGACATCTGTCCTATATCTATCTCCCCTCAATTTAAAGCTATGTCCCCTCGTGCAGGACATCACCATCCGAGGAAAAAGGCTCTCGATGTCCACCCTATCTAATCCTTTGATCATCTTGTATGCCTCAATTAAGTCGCCTCTTAACCTTCTTCTCTCTAACGAAAACAGCCTCAAGTCCTTCAGCCTTTCCTCATATGATCTTCCCTCCATACCAGGCAACATTCTTGTAAATCTCCTCTGTACCCTTTCCAATGCTTCCACATCCTTCCTATAATGTGGCGACCAGAACTGCACACAATACTCCAAATGCCTCCGCACCAGAGTTTTGTACAACTGCAACATGACCTCATGGCTCCGAAACTCAATTCCTCTACCAATAAAAGCTAACACACTGTACGCCTTCTTAACACCCCTCTCAACCTGGGTGAATGAAATGGGTGAAAGAATGGAGAGTGGATGGAAATCTGGAAATGGCACCATGGAAGGTGAGGCCATTCAAGTGGGGAGGGGGGGGGGGAGTAACAAGGAAGTTGATAGCAAGAGGAAACAATATAGTCATGAGGATAGTGTGTTCTTTGCCGCTGCGAATAGGCATTGATGGTTGTGCTGCCTGCCCACTGCCATTATTCATGATATCACATCATGGCTAAAGAAAAATATGGAAAGGAAGATCTAGTTATTATGGTTCATGTTGCGACCAATAACATTTGGGAATTTAAGCAAAAATCCCTGTTTGGAGAGTTTCAGGAATTAGACATAGACTTTACAGTGCAGAAGGAGGCCATTCGGCCCATCGAGTCTGCACCGGCTCCTGGAAAAAGCACCCTACCCAAGGTTAACACCTCCTCCCTAACCCCATAACCCAGTAACCCCATAACCCACTAACCCCACCCAACGCTAAGGGCAAATTTGGACACTAAGGGCAATTTATCATGGCCAATCCACCTAACCTGCACATCTTTGGACTGTGGGAGGAAACCGGAGCACCCGGAGGAAACCCACGCACACACTGGGAGGATGTGCAGACTCTGCACAGACAGTGACCCAAGCCGGAATCGAACCTGGGACCCTGGAGCTGTGAAGCGATTGTGCTATCCACAATGCTACCGTGCTGCCCAAATGAGGGGCTAATTTAAATAATAGAACCTCACGGGTTATTATCTCTGGATTTTTACAAATTTGATCATGGGATATGGGCATCTCTGGCTAGGTGAGCATTTATTGCCTATCCCTAATTGTCGTTGAGAGCCTTGAGGTGGTGAGCCACCTACTTGAACAGCTGAAGTCCATGTGTTGCAGGAACACCCATCGTGCTGTTAGGACAGTAGTTTCAGGATTTTGACCCAGCGACAGTGAACGAACGGCAACATAGTTCCAAGTCAGTATGCTGTGTGACTTGGAGAAGAACTTGCAGGTGGTGGTGTTCCCACACATCTCTGCCCTTGTCCTTCTGAGTGGTAAACATCACACATTTGTAAAGTACTGTCAAAGGAGCCTTGGGGTGTGCTGCTACAGTGCATCTTGTTGATTGTACAGATTGCTGCCGCTGTGTGTCGATGGTGGAGGGAGTGACTGTTGAAAGTGGTGGATGGGGTACCAATCAAATGGGCTGGTTTGGCCCAAATGGTATTGAGTTTCTTGAGTGTTGTTGGAGCTGCACTCATCTAGGCAAGTGGAGAATATTCAATCACACTCTGATTTTGTGCCTTGTAGATAGCTTGGGGGAATCAGGAGCTGAGTTACTCTCCACAGGATTCCCAACCTCTGATGTGCTCTATAGTCACAGTATTTATATGGCTGTTCAATGGTAACCTCCAGGATGATGATCGTGTGTGATTCAGCGATGCTAATGCCATTGAATATGAGGGGGAAATGGTTAGATGCTCTCTTGTTGGAGATGGTCATTGTTCGGCACTTGTGTGACAAAATGCTAGTTGTCACTTATCAGCCCAAACCTGAATACTGTCCAGGTCTTGCTGCAAATGGACACAGACTGCTTCAGTGTTTGAGGAGTTGTGAATGGCGTTGAACATGGTGCAATAATCCACAAACATTCAAACTTCTGATCTAATGATGGAGGAAGCAGTTGATGATGATTGAGCCTAGGACACGACCTTGAGGAACTTCTGCAACAATGTCATGGGACTGAGAATTAAGAAATGAAGAAGATTTCTTGGTGGTACAGAACTTGGAGTATTGCTGAAAAAAGTGGCATGCGTTTGAAGCTTTTCGTCTTGCACTCCTCAGGCCAGAAGCAAGAATACCAAATTTCAAAGGTGAGAAACAATTTATGCTGCATGGGAATAGAGTTCTGATTGGTTGGCAAGTCGACTATAATCAAGGCATTGTCATGGAGAATGCACCAGGGAATTGTTGCCCCCCTTGTTGGCATGAGGTTACAGATTGTGATTGTATAGAGTTCTGCTGCTACTAATGGCCCACAGCACTCTTGGATGCGCAGTTTTGAGTTGCTGAACCTGTTCAAACTCAATACTACACAGTCGTCAACTTTGTGAGACTAAGAGCGTTAGCGGGAGCATTCAGCTTCAATACAGCAGCACTGGCATTAGCTCGGCATTATGTTTTGATTAACTTCACAATCTGCCCATTCTGAATACCTCTGGTGGCGTGAGCACACGCTCTCTGCACGTGCATGGACATCCTCACCAAAATGGCCTCGGATGGGGCCAGCACAAAAGGCATGCACTATTTTGGAGACATAACGACACCAATGGGACAAACAAAACTGGTACAACACATCAGAATTTTGTAGCATTTGACACATTTGCTGCATTTAATAATATGCTGCCTCAGCTTCTCCATTACATCTATGCTTATCAACTCTTTACCTCGCATTAGATCATCTCGTGTATGGAGCACAGAGTGATCCTTAAATTGAGTACTTTGTGAAATAAGTGCCAAAGTTAGGGATTTATTGTAAATGGGAATTTGGTTTAGAGGGGGCAGGAGCTGCTGCTTTTGATTCTTTTTGTTTTACTTCCAGTAGCTGGAGGTTTTTTCTTTGCTAAAAGACTTTAAACTTGCTATTACTTTGCTTACCAGTAACTAGTTAGGTGGTGTTCCCATAACTGCAACATGTGGTAATTTGTTGAAAGCATTGACGGCAGCAAGGGAGCACAAGTGAATAGCACTGTGACTTTGCAGCGCCAGGGTCCCAGGTTCGATTCCCTGCTGGGTCACTGTCTGTGTGGAGTCTGCACGTTCTCCCCGTGCCTGTGTGGGTTTCCTCCGGGTGATCCGGTTTCCTCCCACAGTCCAAAGACGTGCAGGTTAGGTGGATTGGCCATGATAAATTGCCCTTAGTGACCAAAAAAAAGGTTGGGAGGGGTTATTGGGTTACGGGGATAGGGGGAAAGTGAGGGCTTAAGTGGGTCGGTGCAGACTCGATGGGCCAAATGGCCTCCTTCTGCACTGTATATTCTATGTTCTGTGTTCATTACAATCCTGGACAACCATATCTGTGGTAGAAGTCTGTGGCTTGAGAAATGTCAACTAGTGTCTGAGTTACAGCCCTTGAAGCGCATCAGAGAAGGGTAGGATTACCTGGACACATTTTTCCAGGAAGCACTCGCATCTTTTAGCTCAAGTGGAACTTCAGAATTGGCCAATGGTCGGTAACAGGATGATGGACTGCATATTAGGCAGGTATATTAATGCTGGATATAGTGATGGAAGAGCCTATGTCCTTGACTTTGTGGTGAATTTATAACCTGTGTGGATGAGAACAAGAACTGCAGGGTGGATGAGCAAACTTTGCATTGTAGCATAGTGCAACATGCCATTCAAATGGATGAGTAAAAGGAATATGATAGAGATAGGAGACAGTATAGTCACGGGAAGACATACTGTTCTTTCCTATCACAATCTTGAGTTACGAAGATTGTGTTCCCTGCCTGCTGTCAAGGCTAGAGACATCTCATTGCAACTCGAGACAATCTTGCAGTGTGAGGAACAATTTCTTGTTGTAGTGGTCCGGGTAGGAACATTGACTTAGATGTGGTGTACTTGGTTTTCCAGAAGGCATTTGACAAGATACCGCAACAAAGGTTATGGCACAAAATTAGAGCTCATGATATAAGAGGTAACATAGTAGCATGGACAGAGGATTGGTACGCGAACAGGAAATAGAGAGTGGTAATTTTCAGGTTGCCAAGATGTAACCTGTGGAGTGCGACAACACTCGGTGCCGGGGCCTCAACTATTTCTGAAGTACGGGTTGAAAATCTCTTATCCAAAATGCTTGGAGCCGAGTGTGTACCGGATTTCAGAATTTTTCAGATTTTGGAATATACTGCGCATGTGCGGTGCGCTTTTGAAACTGCGCACGTGCAGCGTATGTTGGGAACTGCGGATCGCCCAGGATTTCCCACTTGTGACGTCATGTTGGCGATCGAAAAGAGGTCTGGATTGCAGAATGTTTTGGTTTTTGGAATTTCGGATAAGGGATGCTCAACCTGTACATCGATAACTTTGATTAAGGGACAGATGGTATCATTTTTAAATTTGCTGTTTACATCAGGATAGCTAGCTGGCAAGTACATTGTGAAGAGGACATAGGGGCGCAATTCTCCAGAACAATTTCTAAGTTCATTTGTGGCGGGTTTTTCAGGGAGCTTCCTGGCGAGTTCCTTACCACTATTCAATGACACTTAGTCATATTTTTGGGCCCTGGGGAGTTTCTCACTGGTTTAGCCCACACTTTTGTTTCGCACTGGGTAGCTGAACACAGAGATCGGGCCACCATTTTGAAAGGGATCCATGATCTCTAAGTGAACTTGTGGGTCCTCCACACTCTCCACCCATGGGCAATGACCCCCCCCCACACACACATGGGCACCACCCCACATCCCCCAAGTGAGGACACCCTGCTGTGGAGTCCCTGGGAGCTGAATTTAAGTAAATTAATACAGCATTTTGTATTGTATTTAGGCTTTACTGCCTTAAGGTGATTAGGGAATTTTTTTTTGTTTCAAAATTCTAGACTTATTCAGTTTCTATGAAGCTGATAACTGTATTTTTCATTGATCTTTCAAAGTCACTGTAAATTCATGAATAGAGCGGATATAACAATAACACTAATAGACAAACAGAATTATGATGCTGGTTGAGTGCTGGTTGTGGGTCTTTACATAATTTCCTAATAATTAAATAATTTGCTTTTAACTTTTACCTGGCAATTAAATATTAGCCAAACCGACAATAAATGTAACAGTTACACCGACTTCTGGTAATAGCTTGCAACATCACAGTCAACTGTATTGTTCTAAGGTGGCAGATACATTGTAATATAATTAACTTTTATATTTAACTTAAGATTTAAATACTGTGGAGCTGAGAGAGATGAGGACATAATAAGAAACAAAATCAACTTTCATTTATATAGCACCTTTAATCTAGTAAAACGTCTCAACGTTCTGCACTGGAACAAAATTTAGCAAAGGGATATTAAGGCAGACAACCAAATATTTGGGAAAGCTTTGGGTTTGTGCCAAAATTAGTGGCATGGATGCATCTGTTGCATGTGGCCTCTGTAGTGAGCGTGTGGACGAACAAGGTGAGTTCACGGAGCTTTGGGTTGCACAGGGGAATGAGGCAGGGGTGTCTGCTGCCCCCACTGCTATTCACACTGGCAATAGAGCCCTTGCCGATGGTCCTTAGGGAGTCAGTCAAGTGGCAGGGATTGTGAGGGGGAATAGGGAACACCGGGTGTCGCTGTTTGCAGGCGGCCTGCTGTTGTTTGTGTCGGACCCATTGGAGAGTATGGGGAGAATTATGGACATACTTGAAAGGTTCGGGGCCTTCTCGGGCTATAAGCTGATAGTTGGAAAGAGTGAGATTTTTCCGGTGAATGCAGTGGGCCGAGGAGCCAATCTTGGGGTTTTGCCATTTGAGGTTGTCAGGGACAGGTTTAGGTATTTGGATAGAACATAGAACATAGAACACTACAGCGCAGTACGGGCCCTTCGGCCCTCAATGTTGCGCCGACCTGTGAAACCATCTGAAGCCTATCTGACCTACACTATTCCATTTTCATCCATATGTCTATCCAGTGACCACTTAAATGCCCTTAAAGTTGGCGAGTCTACTACTATTGCAGGCAGGGCGTTCCACACCCCTACTACTCTCTGAGTAAAGAAACTGCCTCTGACATCTGTCCTATATCTCTCACCCCTCAATTTAAAGCTATGTCCCCTCGTGTTGGTCATCACCATCCGAGGAAAAAGACTCTCACTGTCCACCCTATCTAACCCTCTGACTATCTTATATGTCTCTATTAAGTCACCTCTCAGCCTTCTCCTCTCTAACAAAAACAACCTCAATTCCCTGAGCCTTTCCTCGTAAGACCTTCCCTCCATACCAGGCAACATCCTAGTAAATCTCCTCTGAACCCTTTCCAAAGCTTCCACATCCTTCCTATAATGTGGTGACCAGAACTGCACGCAGTACTCCAGGTGTGGCCGCACCAGAGTTATGTACAGCTGCAGCATGACCCTGTGGTTCCGAAACTCAATCCCCCTGCTTATAAAGGCTAGCACACCATATGCCTTCTTAACAGCCCTATTAACCTGGGTGGCAACTTTCAGGGATTTATGTACCTGGATGCCGAGATCTCTCTGTTCATCTACACTACCAAGAATCTTGCCATTAGCCCAGTACTCTGCATTCCTGTTACTCCTTCCAAAGTGAACCACCTCACACTTTTACGCATTAAACTCCATCTGCCACCTCTCAGCCCAGCTCTGCAGCTTATCTATGTCCCTCTGTATCCTATAACATCCTTCAGCACTATCCACAACTCCACCGACCTTCGTGTCATCTGCAAATTTACTAACCCATCCTTCTACACCCTCTTCCAGGTCATTTATAAAAATGACAAACAGCAGTGGCCCCAAAACAGATCCTTGCGGTACACCACTAGTAACTGAACTCCAGGATGAACATTTGCCATCAACCACCACCCTCTGTCTTCTTTCAGCTAGCCAATTACTGATCCAAACCGCTAAATCACCTTCAATTCCATACTTCCTTATTTTCTGCAATAGCCTACCGTGGGGAACCTTATCAAACGCCTTACTGAAATCCATATACACCACATCAACAGCTTTACCCTGATCCACCTGTTTGGTCACCTTCTCAAAAAACTCAATAAGGTTTGTGAGACATGACCTACCCTTCACAAAACCGTGTTGAGTATCGCTAATCAACTTGTTCTTTTCAAGATGATTATAAACCCTATCTCTTATAACCTTTTCAAGGATGTTCAGGTGATGGGAGAGTGGGCGATGATGCACAAATGGAACCTGCCAAAGTTGTTGGAGGAGGTTAAGGAGTAGTTTAGGATATGTGATACGTTACACCTGACACTGGCAGGGAGGGTCGAGGTGGTAAAAATGAACTTTCTGCCAAGGCTCCTGTTTCTATTCCAAACCCTCCTGATCTTCATTCTGAAGGCCTTTTTCCGGAAACTGGATGCAGCGATTTCGGAGTTTATATGGACGGGGAAGGTACCTAGGGTGAAGAGGGCCCTGCTACAGAGGCAGAGGCAGAAAGGAGGGTTCGCGTCACCAAATCTGTTGCATTACTACTGGGCAGCGAATCTGGAGAAGTGCGACAGTGGTGGGAAGGAGAGGGGTTAGAGTGGGTTAGGCTGGAGGAGGAGTCCAGTAGGTGGACCAGCCTAAGGGCCATGGTGACAGCAGCACTTGTGCTGGCGTCGGGAAGGAACATGGTAAGCCCGATGGTACAGTCCACGATTAGGGTGCGGAACCAGTTGAGGAGGCACTTTAGGATGGAGGGGATGTCTGCTGCTATGTCGGAACCATGGATTTAAGCCAGGGGAGATGGATGGTACGTATATGAGGTGGAGAGAGGTAGGGCTGGCGAGGGCATAGGAATTATATCTGGAGGAGAGGTTTGCAAGTCTGGCACAGCTGCGGGAGAGGGTGGAGTTGCCGAAGGGAAGCGAGTTCAGGGGTGGGATTCTCCGGAATCCGGCGGGCGGGCCTTACCGGCGCCAATGAGTGGCGTGAACCACTCCAGCGTCGGGCCGCCCTGAAGGTGTGGAATCTTCTGAATCTTCAGGGGCTAGGCCGGCGGCGGAGGGGTTGGTGCTGCGCCAACTGTTGTCGGAGGGGTTGGCGCCGTGCCAACCGGCGGCGAAGGGCCTCCGCCGGCCGACGCGAGTTAGCGCATGCGCGGGAGCGCCAGTGTGTTCTGGCGTGATCCCAGCGCATTCGCAGGGGGGATCATCTCCGCGCCGGCCATGGCGGACCGTTACAGCGGCCGGCAGGAATGGAAAGAGTATCCCCATGGCACAGGCCTGCCCGCAGATCGGTGGGCCCCGATCATGGGCTAGGCCACCGTGGGGGCGAGATCCCTCCCTACCCCCAAAGGCCGCCCGCAGAGCCAGGTCCCGCCGGTAAGGACTGTGTTTGATTTACGCCGGCAGGACTGTCCGAAAATGGGAGGTCACTCAGCCAATCGCGGAGTGGAGGATCACCGGGAGGGCCACTGCCAACGGCCCCCGACCGGCGCGCCGTGATTCCCGCCCCTGATGAAAAAACGCCGCCGGAGAATCTGGCAGGCGGGGTGGTGGGGCGGGATTCACACCATCCCCCGGCGATTCTCCAGCCCAGCGGGGGGCGGGGTTGGAGAATTCCGCCCCCAGGTGTATACAAGTGAGGGACTTTGCACGGAAGGAATGGAGAGGGTTTCCCAAGCTGCTGGAGTGTACCTTATTGGAGTGGTTTCTGCTACCGGATGTGGTAATGGAGGGTAGGATTGGGGATACATATATGGATGGCTGGAGAAGCAGGGGTGAGGATTAAGGAAAAATGGAAGGAGGAGCTGGGGGGAGATAGGATTGGGAGTGTGGAGTGAGGTAATGCGCAGAGTGAATTCACCCTCTTCGTGTGCGAGGATGAATTTGATTCAGTTTAAGGTGGTTCAGATGACTATTCCAATACTCTCCTGGATGGGATCCCACCCCACAGCCTCCATAAACCTGATAATTAATCACCAATCTTTGTAGATCAGCAATCAATTTATGAATTCAGATTTAACTTTAACTTTAAGGATTGCCTGTAATCTTTCCTGGGAGATGCAGATAAGCTTGATGAAGTCAAAGTTATACCGTACAAGACACAGGTTTTTGGTTACTTCACTGAAATCAAAGTGAATGGAAATACAACATCAATAAAATTATTTACATTTTGTGCATTGAAAATATTTTTTTACAATTTAATTATACACTAAAATTGACTTTTGAGAGAAATTGTTCCTAATTATTACCTGAGTAAATTTTGAATTGTGTACTTACTAACTGAACCTATTGCAAGCATGTGCATACTTGCGCTGTTAAATACAAGCCTTGCTTTGTCCACTATAGAGTTTTTTCCAATGGAATATATTGATGCTGGCAGTGATTCAGTTTGATGTTTTCATTGGTTCCGTTAGAAAGCATCAGACATGTTCAGTTACTAATTGTGATAAGCAAGGTTATAAATGTTTGTGATCCTATTCCAACTACCCTTGCAGGCTTTTTAATATCTTGATCATTTTGAGCAAAATGGTTTCATGTTTACCCACATATTTATTTATATTTTTCTCACCCAATCCTTCCGTCTCCCCTTCTGAGGATTTTGATGCATTACTAGGATACAGTTCACAGTTATGGATTTGCCATTATCCATTTTTTGGGTTTTGATAGTGAATGTTTTAATCCTTGGGAACCTCACAGCCAAACACAATCCACCCTCATCCAACATTCTTAAGCATGCACGGTGGCACAGTGGCTAGCACTGCTGCTTCACGGCGCTGAGGACCTGGGTTCGATCCCAGCCCCGGGTCACTGTCCGTATGGAGTTTGCACATTCTCCCCGTGTCTGCGTGAGTATCACCTCCGCCACCCGAAAAGGTGTGCAGGGTAGGTGAATTGGCCACGTTAAATTGCTACTCAATTGCAAAAAGAAAGAATTGGACACTTTAATTTTAAAAAAAACATTCTCAAGCACGTTCCTCCAACTGAGGTTAAAGTGATGGAGAGCAGGAACCCCAGCCATTTCTATTTCCACAAAAGGACAGAGGTGCCAAATGTAGTGACTGGAATATGACCCTATTTGCAATCAAGGTGATGTTTGTAACAGGACCTGAAACCTTCCTGGTCTACACATCTCTGCTACTCAGCGGAAAAACTCACTGAGCAGTCTGGGGAAGGAAGCCTTACATAAGCATTTAAACAAATGATTAATGCTGCTAAAGTGGAATTTCAACAGTCCCTGAAATCAATGCTGAGCAGTTGTGTTCTCCGAAAAAGAACAATACACCCACATCAAGATAGAAAAAAAAGTAATTGCAGATTTCACTGATTGCCAAGCTTTTTGCAGTCCCAGCAAACTTCAACATGGGACCTGGGCCAAAGTATTTTAGGGATATACAAAGAATAGCAAACAAGTTCATAAAATCCCTCCGGAGCAGGAGGAGACCATTCGGTCCATCGAGTCTGCACCAACCCTCTGAAAGAGCACCCTGGGTGCGATTTAACAGGAAAGAAACAGAGTTCCGTTTTGGGCACATTTAGCGTGGTGTTTCTTGGCGCCTGCAGTGGAGAGAACGATCCCGCTATCAAACGGGACTCTTTCTTTTGTTTGGCCTCAGTGAGGAACGCCCAGCCGCAGCCGCAATTACCTTCAATTCCTGCACTGACCAGCTCAGCTCGCTAGTGCAAGAAGAGATCGGGGCATCATTTTTAAATGCCACCCGAACCTCTGGACCCCCACCGCAGCTCTGGACCCCCACCGCAGCCTCTGGACCCCCACCGCAGCCTCTGGACCCCCACCGCAGCCTTTGGACCCCACCGCCAACCCCCGCCCCCCCCATGCCTCAACTTACCGATTAGGGGGTCCTCGAGCCTCCTTCACCCCACCTCATAAGGGCAGGGCACCCTCGGGCCCGATCCCCAGCATGGGCAACCTGCCACCTGGGCACCTTGACGCAGCCAGCCTGGCTCCCTTTCCATGCCCCTGCCAGCCTGGCAGTGCCGCCTAAGCCTAACTGCTCACTTAAATATGTAAATTTGGATCGCGCCCAGTGAGGGCAAGATCCAGATCGCCACATGGCGCAAGATCTTGTTAGATCTCGCGAGGTGTTCCGAGCAACGCAAATCTCACAAGAGGCCTCTCACAGATTTAACAGCCTTGTTGCGTCGCTGGACGGGCCTGACAAGGCCATTCGATTGCGCCCCCTATCTAGGCTCACTCCCTCACCCTATTCCTGTAACCCCACCTAACCTGCACATCTTTGGACACTAAGGGGAAATTTAGCATGGCGAAGCCACCTAACCTGCACATCTTTGGACTGGGGGAGGAAATTGCAGCAACCGGAGGAAACCCACGCAGACACGGGGAGAAGGTGCAAACTCCACACAGACAGTCGCCCAAGGTCCCGGGTCCCTGCTGCGAGGCAGCAGTACTAACCCTGTGACGCCATGCTGCCCTATAGTTAAAAAATTATAATTCAGTTACCATCGCCTGCCATTTCAGGATTGATATAGGGCATGACCAAAATGAGTGCCTTTGCAAATATTTGCTGTATCTTCTGATAATACTAAAAAAGCTTCATATTAAATCAACTGCTGCATGTGTCTGCAAATCTGCAATTGAGTTTACTAGTCACATCAATTAAGACTAGAATTTTTTGTAGAGCAGAATAGTCTACAAAGAGGTGCAAGATAATGCTTTCTCCTCGCCCTGCAGTGCCTTGTAACTGAGTTGCTTTGGCCATGCCTTTCCCAGACCCTCTAGCTGAAACCTGTCCTTTTGTATCTTCCTCTACCTTTTCCCTTGTCTTTCTGTCGATGTTATTTATCTGTACCAACGGCTCACAGTGTATTTACATCCAAACTGCAAAGCAAACAGATGGGAACCTCAGGAAAGAACATGACGAAGAGCACCAGCGTGATCGGCGACATGTACAGCATGGAGAAAAACGATGGCAGCCAATCTGACACAGCTGTGGGCACTGTTGCCACCGGTAGCAAGAAGCGACGATCCAGTATTGGCGCCAAAATGGTGGCTATCGTAGGTCTCTCAAGACGTAGTCGCAGCACTTCACAGCTAAGCCAAACAGGTAGGTGCCACTCTTTTTAAAGGCTCGTGCCACCATTGCTATGCATTTCCTAAATTGGATCAGCTGAGAGCGGGCTCGAGTAGTGATTTGATTATATTTACACTGTTTGCACTACCATAAGGTTTTGTGAGTAACAATGCATTTTAATTCATATGTATAAAGAAAAGTGAAAGGAACATTGTGTTGCTTCAAAGTGACCTGAGGATCAGAACTTTGAATATGTGCTTAACCTAACCAGACAATGAATGACTGTTTTCAAAGGCAAAGACAACCTTTGGAAGAGTAAGGGTACACTTTATCCTCCATTCAACCTACACAAACACCCACACACCAACCCATTATTAATTACTTGTTACTAGTTTTGAAATAGTTTGTAAACTGTGTCCACAAACCAAAGACATTTCTATTTCAAATACTTTTACATGGTATTTGGAGGTGACACTGGCTCCAAAATCTGCTTCCTGTGAATTTGGTGCAAAATTTTGGAATTAAGAGTGCAGATTATTTATTGAATTGTATGTTAATCTTGGCAAAATTACAAGTAAAAATGATTTAAATAAGGAAATATGTGGCATGTCACCCAGTTTTTATGATGATCTTATATGAAAAAGACAGGTGCGTAATATTGGGCATTGCTTTCGTTGGTGACTGTGGGATGAAAATGAATAACAATTGTGATTGATTTCTTGTACTACAGCAATCATTAGTATTTTTCACAAACATCTGTGAAATTCGACTGTCAACCACTGACACACCATTCCTCGATGTCGTCATAAATTCTGCCCCAATTTTCAAAGCAGGACATACTAAATTCAATATAGCGCATGCTTTTCGTAGAAAATTCCTCATAACCCATTATTCCCATCACCCATACGATCCTGGTGTCGTATCCCACGACACAATAGCTATTTTATGGTTAGTGTACCCAGAGAATATGTCATTTGTCGATCAAGTTCACAAAAGTCTTAGATTCCTTTTGAATTTTTTTATTGGCATAAAGCTTACATAGAAAATAAGCCATGCAGCTCCAACAAGTGCATGTTGGTAACTGCATTCTGCTGGAACAATAATTCCACGTGCTTGCCTTGTTTCTGTATCCTTTTTCTCTACCATCTATTCCTGAAGCTTGATATGGTTCTGACTTTAACCACAACTCTGGTAATGAATTTGAAATCCTCACAACTCTGTGTAAAAAAAAAAAGGTCTTTTGGTCTCTGTACTAAATCTATAATATTGTCTTTCACATCTAGACCTCTTGATTCCTGGAAACAATGGGCGTGATTCTCCCAACGGGAGACTAAGGGCGTGATTCTCCGCACCCGCGAGAAATCGTGAGGCTGGCGTCAAAAACGGGCGGGTTTGACGCCAGCCTCCACCCCCCCCGACCAGGAACTGATTCTGGTCCCCGGTCGGGGCTAGCATCCCGCGGCCGTGAACTCCGGCATCGCGGGCTTAACGAATTTCATTAAGCCCGCTAGCCAGAGTTAGCGACGGCTGACGCGTCAGATGACGTCAGCCTCGCATGCGCGGATTGGACGACTCCAACCCGCGTATGCGCGGATGACGTCATCACGCATTTGCGTTAAACCCGCGCATGCGCGGGCCGGTATGCCCCTCAACCGCCCCGCGAATGGATACAGGGGGGCGGCGGAAGGATAAAGAGTGCGCGGGGTAAGTACCCGCTGCCCGCGATCGGTCGGCACCCTTGGCACGGCCGATCAATCGGTGCCATGGTTCCCCAGATCGAGACTTTACGGCCGTTTTTACGAACGGTCAGACCAGGTGTGATTTACGTTCATAAAAACGGTCGTAAAGGCCTTGAAAATCGGCCCATCGGCCAGGGGTGAATCGCTGCTCGCCGTAAAAAAACGGCGGGCAGCGATTCATGTCAGGAGGCGGGCGTGGGGGGAGGGGGGAGAATAGCGGGAGGGCGTCGGACCAGCGTGGCCGTAAAAATTTACGCCGCCCGCTATTCTCCGCCCTGTCGTGAGTGCGGAGAATTCCGCCCTAAGTGCCAACGCCGGAGTGAAAACCGGAGTGTTTCACTCCGGCGTCGGAGGCCGCTCCTCGTCCCCTATTCTTCCTCCCCCAGGGGGCTAGGAGCGGCGCCGCGTCAATTTCGCGCGCCGGGCCTTGGCGCCCGCTTCAAAGCGGCGCCGCCTAAATGATGTGGCCGGCGGCGCTTAAATGACGTCACCCGCGCATACGCGGTTGCCGTCCTCCCCGCGTGGAGTGTGGAGGATTGATCTTGCGGGGCGCCGGAAGAAAAAGAGTGCGTCCTTTAGAGACGCCGGCCCGCCAATCAGTAGGCACCGATCGCGGGCCAGACCCCTCCTGAGCACCCCCCTGGTGCTCGATCCTCCCTCCCTCCCCCCCCCCACAGGCCGCACACGCAGCGTTCGCGCGCTGTTAACACCGGCATCGGCCAGGTGTGGTTGGCGCCGGCGTGAACCAGTCGGATTGGGCAGGCCGCTCGGCCCATCGGGCCGGAGAATCGCGGGTCTCCGTGAAAAACGGCGACCTGCGATTCTCCGAGCTGCCTGTCGTAAAACTCAACACGCCGTTTTGGGGGGGGGGGGGGGGGCTGGGAGAATCGTGTGCGGGTGCCAGGGCTGTATGGCGGGAATCGCCCGGTACTCCCGCGATTCTCCCACCCGGTGTGGGGGTCGGAGAATCGCGCCCAATCTCTTTCTATACATTCTGTCCCTTCCTTTCATTATTTTGAAAACTTTTATCAAATCACTACTTAACCTAACAAAAAGACGTAGCGCCTGTGGTAATACCACTGAATATATATGTGTGTGCCTCTATTAGGGGATGTACAATAGTACCTGCTATTACAGGTTTGTCGGTAAGCCCCTGCATAGTTTGTCGGTAAGCCCCTGCCGGCTAGGTCTGCCCACAGGGAGCAGTATAAATATCCATGAGGTCTCCTGAGCTGCCATTTTACAGCTCCACTTGAGGGAATAACATCTCACGGTAATAAAGCCTCTTTTATACCATTTTGTCTTTCTGTGTGCAATTGTTAGTGCATCAGCGCCCCCCGGGGATCTCCGTCTCACCAGCCGGCCAATGGGGTTTCCCATTGTGGGCAGTCCCACACTGTTGGGAAACCCCAGGGCTGTCGCCACAACGGAGAATCCCGACAGCGGAGAATCCCACCCCCTTTCTTTGCCATTCGTTTACATCGCTGAAACTGCTCATGTCCAAAATAAGAGTCTAAAGAAAATTTTAAAAAGCAAAATTGCATACTTCATCATAGTATGATTAGATGTATTCACTGAATTATCTTTTATGCCTTCACTCCTGTTTTTTACTAGTAGCCTCTCCCAAAAGCCTGGGTTTAGGCTTTAAGCCAACTTAGATTGTGCCAGGGAGTAACCACAAAGGTGGCATTCCAGATGGACAGGCCTGCAATTTCCAGCCACCAGACAGTGTCCTGGTTTTGGGCATGGTCCCATCTCTGGCTTATTTTTTAAGAACCTGTTTGGCTGATGGTCCGGGGGTGTGGTAAGTAGCCAACTAAGCCCTTTACTGGGCCTATTGAGGTCACTTTTCAGAAACTGAGTAGAATTATCCAGTCGATGGTCAGCTCGTCCACCTCCCCGACCCCCCCCCAAAAAAAATGCTGAATCCTGGCTGATGAACAGAGGTTACTTCCTGGGGCCCAGCGCACTGTCTACCATATTTAGACCAGGTAACCACAGCTGCCACCACAGGCAAGAAGCTCTGGCTAGTTTTTTTAATTTTTGAAGTCTTTACAAAATCTTCAAAGGAAAGTTCCATCTTGAGGCATCCTA
The DNA here is from genome assembly GCF_902713615.1 of Scyliorhinus canicula. NCBI lineage: Eukaryota > Metazoa > Chordata > Chondrichthyes > Carcharhiniformes > Scyliorhinidae > Scyliorhinus > Scyliorhinus canicula. The sequence goes on along the minus strand of NC_052155.1, from coordinate 159,040,830 downwards.
TACTTCACCTTCCTGTATCAGCGGCTACTACATCTGGAAGTTTACCAATGTGTCAATGCTGAGGGCCATCGATTGGCCCGCTAGGCTTGGCTCCCGCAGCTGATCACTTAACTGGCAGCCCCCTCAAAAATTGCCCTCTGGGTCCTGATGCAGCATGTTTATGTTCCCCATCCATATTCCACCACCCCCCCCCCCCCCCCCCCCCACCCGAAGGCTGGAATCGGACACACAAATGAAAATTCAGACTTCAGTGCATGGAATCTCTCGGGATGCATCAAATCCATTCCTTTGGCTGTGTTGCCGGAATAGGTTTTCGACGAGAGGGAACCTTTCAAAAACTTTGCAGGAGTAAAATTCGTATTGAGTTTTTTAAGAGGAACATTTGTGTGTATGTGTGTGTGTGGTTCTGATGACGTGCCTGCTGTAACCTGTGATTTGTGTTCATTAGACTAGAAATTAAGTCAGAGAGTGGGTGGACAACTGAGAGATTGAGGAGAAGAAAGTGTGCAGATCTCTTCATGCAATATTACTTCAGTTTCAAACAGTTACGTTTTGAGATCAGCTAATTATTTTGCCTGTTTACATTTAGAAAAGGTCAATGTGAATTAAAGGCAGATTAAAACTGATATTAACTTCAAAGAACTTTGTGTCAGAAAGGGAGATGGAAAAGCAGAGTAGAAAGAAGACAAATGGGAGGCACTGTGGGTGGCACTGTTGCTTACAGTTCCAGGGTCCCAGGTTTGATTTACGGCATGGGTGACTGTGTGGAGTCTGCACGTTCTCCCCGTGTCTGCATGGGTTTCCTCCAAGTGCTCCGGTTTCCTCCCACAGTCCACAGATGTGCAGATTAGGTGGATTGGCCATGCTAAATTGCCCCTTAGTATCCGAAAAATGTTAGGTAGGGTTATGGGGATAGGGTGGAGGTGTAGGTTTAAGTAGGGTGCTCTTTCCAAGGGCCGGTGCAGACTCGATGGGTTAAATGGACTCCTTCTGCACTGTAAATTCTTTCTATTCTATAAATGTGCACTTTTTTCCACATTCTAATTTGAATACTCTTTCTCAGCAAAGGTGTTGAATTTAAAAAAACAAGCATTGCCTAGGTGAAGGAAACAGAACCAGAGGGTGGGGGCAGGGAGACGAGAAGTAAAACTAGAGATTGAGAAGACTTGTGGCTTCTGGCCTGTACCCCTGGGGTGAAGCTGGTGGGAGTGAGGAGAGTGGGTGGATGTTTGAGATTGAGGTGATAACAGAACAATGGAAGCTGAAAGTTAATGGGGGGAAAAGAGCAGGCTAATGATGGAAATGAAGAGCTGAGGGAATCGCAAGTGATTGTGCGTGGGGATAGTAAGAGATAGTAGGGCGGACCACAGATTTAGCACGCATCCAATGATGCCTTCTTTCCCCATCGCACCACATACTTTAAAGCAAAGAAAAACTGAGAAGCAAAAGATGGCAGAGAGGAGCAAATAAAGAGCTAAAGGAAAGAAAGAGAAGAGAAGAATTAGACAGAGTTAGAAGAGGAGAGTCAAAAGCAGCAAATTTGAAAATTGCAGAGAAAGGTAAGGAAGTGACCCTATATTCTTGGAGTCAACCATTAATGAAAAGATCAGTGAGCGATTGCTATCTGTATTCCCATCAACACTGAGGATTTTTTTGTTGCTTTCAGTGAGAATTTGTGATGTTGCTATCAATGCTATGATGTTGAATTCTCCCCACCTTCAGGGGCTAGGCCAGTGCCGGAGTGGTTTGTGCCCCGCCGGCTGGCGTGGAAGGCATTTGGCAACACGCCAGCCGGGGCCGAAGGGACTCCGCTGGCCGGCGAGAGTCCGCGCATGCGCGGGAGCTTCAGCGGCTGCTGATGTCATCCCCACACATGCGCAGGGGGGAGGGCTTCACCTACGAGTTGGCCATCGCGGAGGCTGACACGGCCGACGCGTAGGAAAAGAGTCCCCCCACAGCACAGGCCCGCCCGCGGATCGGTGGGCCCCGATCGGGGCCACGCCACCATGGGGGCACGCCCCGGGGCCAGATAGCCTCGTGCCCCCCCCCCCCCCCCCCCCCCCCAGGACCCCGAAGCCCACTCACGCCGCCAGGTCCCGCCGGTAAGGGACCTAGTCTGATCTATGCCGGCGGGACCTGGCAAAGAACCAGCGGGACCTCAGCCCATCATGGCCATTCCCGCCCCCGCCGAATCACCGGTGCCAGAGAATTCGGCAGACGCCGGGGGCGGGATTCACACCGCCCCCTGGCGATTCTCCGACCTGGCAGGGGGTCAGAGAATCCCGCCCCTGATTTCTACTGACCATAACTAAAAGATAAAGTGTAAAGCTTAAAAATTCCCCACTACATAAGCCGTATGAAAATCCCGAGACTGGAAATTCCTGCCTGACATCAATAGACTCTTCAGTGCACCTTCCCACCTGCGACGATTCCTGCAATTGGTGGATCGAAAATGTTACCCCTACATCTAGTCTCAATATGATCCATTTGTGTTTTATTTTGAAGATGAAGTAAAGTCAGACACATTAATCAGGGTGGGGTAACAAAGAGGAAGTGTTGTGACAGCCAAATCTGAATCAACAGAGTAACTTGAATTGAGAATTGGCTCTGTCACAAATTTATATACAAACTGGCAGGTGATGAGTGAAGTGTAATACATTTAGACATAGCTGGAAGAATGATTTAAATTGATAGAATCATCCAAAGTACTTATTGTTATGACTCCAAAGAGATTGTTGTCATGTAAACAAAGCAGGCAACCCTTTTCTGTACAGCAAGATCTCAAAAATATAAATGAGACCATGCTTACTCCCACCTCACCTCCAACAATGCCCATTCCTCCCTCGCCCCCTCCCAAACATGAACACTCCACCCTGACTCCTCGAATCCCCCCAACCTCCATCACTCATTCTCCACCACAAACTCATAACCGCCATTTAAGGTGTTAAGCATTTTAAATAGTTTTTAAAATACCCCGACGGTGAGGTTTTTCTCAGACATATCTTTAGACTAAAGCATGATGACCAAAAGTAGAGTTACTTCAGCTGGTGCTGTCAAGGTGGGGGTGGGGGGGGGGGGGGCTCACCAGTCTCTGCAGTGGTGCCTCATTCCTCACTCTCCTTGATAAGATAAGAGTGCAGTTGTAATTATGGTCACTGGCAACCACCATGACATTGCCACCAACTGGACAGTCTGGGTCTAAGTGTTGATAGTTGTATAGGGTCGAATGAGTTGGTAATTGTTGACCATTTTGACTTTGAGAACTATACTGCTGACTAACATTGCTATGAGTGGTGATGTTCACAGGAAATCAGGACAGCAAACTATGATAATTGAATCATAGAATCCTTGCAGTGCAGAAGGAAGCCATTCAACCCATCAAGTCTACACCGACCTTCCAAAAAAGCACCCGACCAATGCCCACGTCCCCACCCTATCCCGTAACCCAGTAACCCCAACTCTCCTTTTGAACACCAAGGGGCAATTTAGCATGGCCAATCCACCTACACCTAACCTGCACATCTTTGGACTGTGGAGGGAAACCGGAGCACCCGGAGGAAGCCCACGCAGGCACGGGGAAAACGTGCAAACTCAACACAGATAGTCACCCCAGGTCCCAGGTCCCTGGTGCTGTGAGGCAGCAGTGCTAAACACTGTGCCGCCCATTAAAACATCATTAAAACAAATGAACAGAAGTTTTGGACCTGCGAATCTTCAATTTGCGATCCCAGCAAACGTTCTCAAATGAGGTCAGCTGCTCATGGAGTCACAATTTATATTTTCATAGGTGCTTAATTTAGTGTTAACCTTCGTGTTTTTCTTTTACATTTCAAATAGTGGAAGATTTTTTTTTTTGTAAACACACATCCCAGTGTAACAGATGCAAAATATATTGAGGATTATTTTTGTTGCATTGGCCAAAGTTTTTCGGTCATTCCCAGCAGTGGGACCTTCTCATCCCACTGAGGGTGACCCCCCCCCCCCCCCCCCTTGCCACAGGTTCCCCAACAGCAGGGCGTGAAAAATATGGGAAAGCCCAGTGAGAACGGCAGGACTGGATGGAACCAGAAGATTCAGCCACTGGCCAATGGATGACGGCTTCCACTGCCATAAAACATGCCGGGGGGGGGGGGGGGGGGGGGGGGGGGGGGCGGTATCCTGCCCATGACAACTAATAGTTTAACACTTTTATAAACTGATACATCTTTATAAATATTCTACGGCGATGAGAGTAGGAAATTCATTGTTAATTCAAAACATCTTGAAATTTTCAATCAGGAGGGATAAACATTTTCTTCCAGGTGGCCTCTGAAAGATATCAATATTTTTTATTTTTAAATTTCGATCAATTAATTATCCAACAGTGGAAAAATCTGAGGCTAAAATCTAATTATTATGCTGGCATTCTGCACAGCGCAGGAGTTTTCTCAGAAAATAATGTAACCAGAGTAGAGAGAAATTGCATTCATATTTGCTGCGTTTGCCTGAATTTTCAATTGGAAACAGGAGCAGGGCCGGAGGCAAGCAGCTGTGCAATTTCCTGCCATGGTTCTGCCTTCGGGCCATTTCCAGTTCGGCAGCATTGGCCGAGTAATTATTACCCTTCCGCAAATGTCAGGGAACCAATTAGACCAAGTTAAGGGACCTGCCAAAGCCACTCTTCACAAGGTAACTGGAATTATTTGGAACCGCCCCCCCCCCCCTCCACACCCCCTCCCCCCCTCCACTCCACCTCCCCCCCACTCCACCTCCCCCCCCCTCCACTCCCCCTCCCCCCCTCCACTCCCCCCCTCCACTCCCACGCCCCCTCCCCCCCCACTCAGGCCAATGTACTTCCATTGGCCCGCACACCATCCAGCCACACCTGCCACAGACAGAGGGCCAGGCTACGGCCACTGGCCATCCAGTGGAGCAGTTGCCCCTCCTTGCTGATGACCTGGCAGAATTATCCTTCTTGGCTTAAACAGTTTTGGAAAACCCTTTGGGCCCCCTGCATCTTGAGGTGCTCTCTCTTTAATCTACCTGCATCAGTACCTCCCACCTCTGACACTGGGGCTGATGATCTCTCCATATTGGAGAGCGTCCTAATTCCCCTCCACTCTCGAGAGCCTGTCTTGTACTTGACACCTCGAGGTTGCCATTTGAAAATGAATGAAATGAAAATCGCTTATAGTCACAAGTAGGCTTCAAATGAAGTTCCTGTGAAAAGCCCCTAGTCGCCACATTCCGACGCCTGTTCGGGGAAGCTGGTATGGGAATTGAACCGTGCTGCTGGCCTGCCTTGGTCTGCTTTAAAAGCCTGCTATTTAGCCCCGAGTTAAATCATTTAATTGGTCACCTCCTCAAAAAACGTCATCAGGGTCCTGACGCTAGCATGTTCCTGGCCTGCATTTTCACCCTAATAGCAGGATTGGGACCCACTAAAAAAATTCATCCTGTTAATTTTATTTCTTTCCCAATAGATACTGCCTGACCTGAGTATTTGCAACATTTTCTGCTTTTATTTTCAGATTTATAACATCTGCAATATTTTGTTTTTACACATAAATACTGTGGCTACAAAAAGAACGGCAAAGGCTTGGGAATTCTGCTACATGTGGAATTCTCCGGTCATTGGGATTCTCTTTTCCTGCCGGCAGGGCATCCCGACCCTGGGTTTCCCAGTGACGTGGGGTGACTTCAATAGGAAATCCCATTGACAAGCGGTGGGAGCAGAGAATCTCACCAGCATTTCAGGAAGGAGGCTCACCTCCTCCAGTTCAATTACAGAAGAGCAATAAATGCCACCTTTGCAAGTGATGCCTACATCCCATGGAAAATATAAAACCAATATTTAATGATAACTGACAAATCAATATCAGAAATTCAATAGAGAGAATCATATTCAGCACAACTAGCGTCATCCTTGTTTACGTTCATGTTCACACCCACATAGGCCACTTTTATCACCTTCCTGCTTCCATGGGGTAACTTTCCCCTGGTGAAGACTTTGAGTAGCCAACATACCTGCTGTCTGCTCAATGAACCTGGCATGAGAATCGTCATTTTGAGGGCCTTCAGATTGTTGGTAGAAAGCAAGTACTTCGGGGAAGATACCAGCTCTAGGTCACTGTAAGAGTGGGTAGCCGAGTCAACTTCCGGACGCAAAGGTGACAGATCCATATAAAAGGTCTCCAGCACAATTCAACAACGGGTGAATCAGGTGAGTACCCCAAATCTCGGCTGATCGTGAGTCACCTGACTTGCTCCATGTGGCACCATCTGGATCCTACCCTCGCTGGCCGAGATGCATATCTGTAGCTCATTTAAATACCCACTCGCCGGATTCACCTGGCAACCGGGAGTCAACGGCCATGCCTGCAAGACCACGCCAGGGCACTTTTAGTATTGTTCTACACAAATGTGGACCAGGGGTAACAGCACCTTGGTGGAGGGAGGGGGGGGGGCGTGGTGGCCTGTAGGGCATTAGAGAACCTAGGTGGTCAGCGATAGGGCACGGTGGTACCCTGGCACTCAACTGGACACCCTGGTACTGCCAGCCTGGCACCCTGGCAGTGCCACCTGGCACCCTGGCAGTGCCACCTGGACCATGTCTTGTCTTTCTTTTTAAATCCCTCCCCATCTTATTCCCCCTTTCCTGACCTTTTCTCCCCTTTGCTTCCTCTCCCACCACATCAATATCTGTCACAGTTTACCCTCTGATGTTAGTTTCTCTTCCGGTAGGACTTTCACACGTTGTGTTCTCTCTGGGGATTGTCATTAGCACTCTTTCCCCTTGGTTTCTGTGGCTATTTGCACTCTGTTCCCTTGATTTCTGTGGCTATGACTCATCTTTCATTCTCTCACCCCACAGTTTAAATATTTCCCACTTTCTTTTAGCTTTGACAAAGGGTCATCTGGACTTGAAACGTTAGCTCTTTTCTCTCCCTACAGATGCTGCCAGACCTGCTGAGATTTTCCAGCATTTTCTCTTTGGTTTCAGATTCCAGCATCCGCAGTAATTTGCTTTTATACAGGATTAATCCTTACGGGCTAAGTGCTGGGCGTTGGCCTCTACCGTTGCCCATTACACCCGAGGGGTGATGGGACAAGTTTCTTAATTGGGTATTAAATGTACGGGCCTCAATTGGGCTTCAGGTAGGCGACCCACCTGATGTCTCCCTATCCAAAGTCAAATCTTTATGGGGACTGGGTAGATGGACTGGTGATGCGTTTGCTACCAATGGCACAGACCCCTAATTTATGGGTTACACCCACATGTTTTCCCACCCGCGTACGTCCCGTAAAATATAGCCTTTAGGATATAAACCCAGTTCCTGTTTTCACTTTGACTTCCTCCCAGGAACTTATCAAGTTTTCTAAGATTATCCATTTTCTTGGGACAAACTCTAAACTTTTTCACAGCTGCCTTATAGGTCTGGGACACTTCAAATCAAGCATGAGCTTCACTCTTCGTGTGCAGTGGCTTAAACAAAAGACTAGAAGCACTGCTACTTTCTAATAGCGTTTTCTTCTTATCCTGGCTTTGGACAGATACAGGTGGCTTTCCCCCAGACTGTTCCCAGGCTAGCAACTTTTCACTATGAGGTTACTGTAGATCTCTTCCTCCAGCTCCAATCTAGGTAAATCTTCCAACCACTTTTCCCCTTACAAACCCAAACTGATTTTGATCTACCACCTGCATTACGTGTGGTGAATGATAACATTGGCGTTGTCTCTGCTTAAGGTTCAGGCCTGGCCAACATTTATCTCTTTCGCTCTCTCAAACCCCAGACTGTTCCTGAGCTGAATTGCTTGTTTCTGTGAACAAAGCACACAGATTAACCCAAACCCAAAAAGTACCTCCCTTAATAGCCTACTTCCATAGCAATGCGTCATTCCTACATGAAATGTTCCAAGCAAAAAGTGAAACTAATTCAATTTACCTTCAAAGCAACCTTTTGATTCTGTGATCCACATGACTAATTTATATCTCTAACTGAGTTTATGTCACTTTTTCCAGACTTTCTGTTTCCACCCAGAAATCTGCCTATTTACAAAGGTGCCTTTAGTTTCTTTGATCTGGGAACTATGTGAATAATTGAAATCTCTTATTGAAGTAACTGTAGACCTCCTGTCCCTACCAAAATCTTGGAGATGGTTCATCCATTGTTTAAGTTTCTCATTTCTTACTCTGACTTCAGGTTACCCTTTGAATTGTAATTAACCAAGGTTGGTATACCAGTTTCTGTACCGAGTGTTTCTATTTATCTACATTTAAAATTCAATTTCTAAACTAAAAGTTATTTTGTAAAATATTAATTATTAAATCAGATAAGTATAGTGCTTGCAATTTCCTGATTACTCTGCTGTTTCAGAAATTAATTGAAAGATCGGTTAATTGAAAAGTAAATAACAAATGTGTTTGAATGGATTTTAAGTTATTAGTTTAGTGAATGAGGGATGTTGATTTGAAACAAGTGTTCGATAACAGACATTTTTTATTTGTTTGTGGAATGTGGCTGTCGCTGGCTAAACCAGCATTTATTACCCATCCCTTAATCCCAACAAATCTCTTTTCTTAAACAAAAATACAAGGATGCCTGTTTCCATAAATAACATTGCATGAACAAAATGATAGGGACGTGCGGCTTCAAGATATGCAACATCTGAGAATACATTTTGTAAACAGGTAGGAGTTGACATTGCCCCATTTCTATTCAAAGAACATTTTACCCAATGAAAATGTGAAGCTGAATCTCATTATACCGTATACGTCATTTGTCAAGACACAGTTTCTCTGGTGACTAATTGGTATCCTGTTTTCTTTTGCTGGCTATTGCTAGCACCAACAATTTAATTTTGAAAATGTATTCTGATATTATCAATATATTCCCTAGAATGTAGACTGTGCAGTTTGCTTGTTGATAGCATTTTGGTCAGACATTTGTGAGTTTATTGCTTCACATCAGCACCAACATAATGTGAATGCTTATTTTATACTTGCCTCTCAGCCAAAGTAGGTCAGCATCTTTGTGGATTAAATGTAAAATGGTACCTGAGCTGCTGATTAAATTTAACAATTGTACAAGCAAAATCTTAACCTTTAACTACTTAACGCCTGTTCTTCATGAAGGTCTGCTTTTCTATATTAAATTTCACCTCACACTGTCTACTCATTTATGCATTTTAACTAACTCCTTTCTTCAGTTCTAATTTTACTATCCTCTTCCTCCATCTGCAAACGTAATTAATATTTGGTAATGTTCATCTATAACACCCATGTGGTAATCCGGCAGAGTTGTTCACCTGACTGATTTATCCTGAATTTGGAATCTTTGATACTAACTTAGTTCTGTGGGTGCTCTCCATTCAGTGACTCTCTCATGTTGATTCTCAGTATATTGTCAGTCTTTTCCCTAGTCCTACTTATGTCCTTGCATAAGTCTGTTTGCGGGGATTTTCTTGTTTTGCACCCAATAAGCTTGTCTTGCTCCTTCTTGTTACTGTTACAATCCGTAGATCTACCTGGTTTATCGCTGTTAATCAAGGCTGTGTGAATTAGTAAATACTCAATCAGTCAGTCCTTAACATTACCTGCAAGAGAAAAGAGGTTTCAAAAAACATTACAAATAAAGCTTCTCTGTAGTACAGCAATACAAGTCTTGGAATATCAGGTAAAGAGGTTCTGTTCGAAAACAAATAATTTAGTTTTGATCATTAAAAATAATGTTGTTCCCTTTTAAGAGTCAAAGATCAGTTTCCAATTATGAGCAGAGGCCCACTTGAAAAATACATGCAAGTGTGAACTAGAACTGGCAGTTAATAAAATTCACCCGATGCTTTTCCAGTATTTGATGCTCGACACAGGGGGAAATAATTTACACTGTGTTTAAACAGCTCGAAATGAAGCTAGTGAGAAATCCATAGTGAGAAACAGGTGGAATTTCTATTTTCTGAATCTGGATCACATCTTTCTCCAAAAACCCAGACAGTTTAGATACAGCTTGACAACAGCAAAGGCTTAGAGACTCCTAAATATCTGCAGGGTTACAAATGAAATCCACCTGAAGTTGCACAGATCACTGATAAGTTTGCCACTGAATGTCCTGCTGCCCAATGACCCATTAGCTGACAGGGTTGTCTGGAACACAAAGGGTTCACTACTCCAAGTCTCATTAATGAACCAGGATGACTGGGTAAACATTTGCCGGGCCTTGTAGGACTGCACATCTGCCTGGCTCAGTTTTCAGATTAATGATCTGCCATGGAGAATGAATGAGCTCCAATCAGCCATCCCCAGACAATAATTAACTATGTAAATGTTCATTTGAACCAACCTTTGCCAGTTCTCCCAGACCGATATCTGTAACTCTTACTCGAGAGTCAAGGGGGTAGATTCTCAAGAGGAAAGCCATAAGATGCCCAAAATTTGGCTACGTTTGGAAGAAATACCTTCCTGAACTCATCATTGGAGTTATCCATCAATACCAATGTTAATTTGGTTGATTTGTGTATTGATGAGAGAATATCGGCAAAATAGCGGTATCATGACATCAGTGTTGAGTTGGTCTCAGCTGTTCTGTCATGTGTCAGTATTTTCTTAATGAGATATTGAGCTGGATTTTACTCTGGCAGGATGGCTGAGAAAATGGCAGCGGAAGGGATTGGTAAGGGTGTCGTCTTGGAACCATGGGATATTATCAGCAGTGGGAATCTCAAGAACGCGCGGTGGGAACCTCAGCAACGCAGCTGCCCACTGGACAGCCGGTTATGCCAATTTAGTGTTCAATTCATTTTTCCAGAGTTAGTAGGTGCCTCCACCTCACGTGAGAACACCAAGATCCTGACAGCCTTCAGCCTTTCAATGGTCCCCAGGAGGGTGCTCCTTCATGGTCCACAGTGGGATCCCCCAGCAGAAATGGCCATCCCCACGGCTCCTCTGCCATGACTGGAAGGTGGATCCCCCCCCCACCTCCCCACCTGCCTGGCCTTGGAACGGTAAGAAAAACACTGACCTTATCTGCAACGCACCTGAGATGGAGGCAACCTCTCCATTTTCCTACAGTCTCAGCACTATCAGTGGTGCTGCTGAGGCTGCAATGCTGCCTGTACTCTGATTGGTCTTGGTGTTATCCTCCGAATTGGCTGCTACCTGTAAAATGCCAACCAGGGTCCTACCACCGGCACGCATGGAGTCAGGTGAGACTTTCCGTCCCATCAGTCAGACTCCTTAACCAGGTGAGAAAATCAGCCCATGTTTGCTGATGGTTACCAGGTAACAAATCATGTAATTTCACCGTTCTTACTTCCACAGCAGTAGCAGAGCACGAAACCCCATGGTTGGCACATATTTTACATTACATAGAATTACATAGAATTTACAGTGCAGAAGGAGGCCATTCGGCCCATCGAGTCTGCAGCGGCCCTTGGAAAGAGCACCCCACTTAAGCCCATGCCTCCACCCTATCCCTGTCACTCCACCTAACCTTTCAGACACTAAGGAGCAATTTAGTATGGCCAATCCACCTAACCTGCACATCATTGGACTGTGGGAGTAAACCGGAGCACCCAGAGTAAACCCACACAGACATGGAGAGAAAGTGCAAACTCCACACAGTCAGTCGCCGGAGGCCGGAATTGAACCTGCGACCTTGGAGTTGTAAGGCAGCTGTGCTAACCACTGTGCCACCATACCACCATGTAGTATCAGTCAGGGTTATTTCTAGCTATCTTTGTTCTATCATAAAAAAAGTAAATTCTGTCATTTTCTGACTCATAAAATTTCTGGCCAAGTCCTACTTTATGTGATTTACCTCCTGTAATTGGATAAAATGTTTAAATGAGGGCTAATAGCTATTTTAGAAATTGTGCAGATCATAATTCTGGGATTTAAATATTAATGATAATTATTTTTAGTCTCAGCAGATGGCAGATTTAATATCAAATCTGCACATTTGCAACAGAGCTGTAAGTGTGAAATAAAATAGGTCGCTCTCTCTCTCTCTTTCGCTCAGTCCATAATTAACTAATTCACTGCAACAATCACCAGTGGCCAGACTTGCGCTGATTCTGAGAAGCGAATGCAGGGCCTGGTATCTGTGGTGAGCAGATCTCCTATTCTTCACGCTGCTTATCGCCATTTGCCTTAGTCATGGGCTTCGTGCTCCTTCTTGATCTCCAACACAGTTCTTGTGTTAGCCAGCACAGAGAACAAAAATCATTTCTGACATAGAGTTGTAAAGTGTCTTTTATAAATAGCCACCAATGGCTAATAAATCGTCCATTGTTTGGGTAGCAACAATTGAGGATGTACAGCACTCTGGGATACATAATGCAAAAGATATGCAAACTTTGAAGGGAAGGAATTTTTCCTATCTCAGCCATAATCCCCTAGCTCCAGACTCTACAATCAGGGGAAACCTCCTTCAAGCATCCACCCCATCAAACCTCTTTATATATTTCAATGAGAGCACATCTCATTATTCTAAATTCCAGGGAGTGTAGGCCTAGTCTACTCAATCCCCACTAATTGGGCACTCCCTTCACCTACCCCTTTGAGGGATGAGGTCGCGCCCCACAAGCTGCTGGGTAATCAGAAGGCCAGCAGCTCTTCCGTCCCAGCAGAAGCACCAGGACTAATTGTCACCGCGCTAGATCTGTATCAGGCCTGGAACAGCCAACACGGATGGGGCCCCTAAATTAAGATGGGATTGGTTTGTGGGGATCACTGGGGCTAGTCAGGCAGACCCTGGTTATGGCAAGGGTGCAGGGATGGGGTGGGGAGTTAGTCGTTGGAGTAGGGGCAGGTCTTTCAGTGGGACCATTCCGTTTAATTTTATGCCACCTCCCCTCCCCCTGCCCTTCACCTTGAAGCATGTTTCCTGAAAGCTTGTAAAATCCCAGTCATTGACTCTGGTTACAGAGACTCATGTTCCAAGTAGCTGAAATCAGAGTGATGATAGGTGAGTACAATACCAAGAATATTGAAAGTTCATTGCATTAGATTCTTGTCTTCACCATCTGGGAATTAAGCATTGAAAGAAACTTTGACCGGGAAGATTGCGTGCAACTGACTTTCAGTCCATTAGTTTCATTGGATGAAAGTCCAACAGGTTCTGTTGGCGACATGGGACCTTCTATGAATAAGTTTCCATCCTGCACATTCAGGAAGTGAAGATGAAAATACTCACGTTCTTTTTTTTCTAACAATCTGTGCCTTGTCTCTAGGCAGCTTTAATCTGAGCAACTGTGCTGTGACAATGTATTTTTATCTGGCTATATTGGGCCACTATTCAGATGCATATTAACCATATGCTGCTTCAGAAATATGTCAACGAATGTGAACATACATTTATCGGTCACCCTTGGCTCCATGGTGGATACCCAAGGGGCCTTCAGAGTGAAACAAGTTTAAATACTTTGATGGAAGTTAATAAAGGTGAATGTGGTTCCTGATTTGTCGGAAACTTGGCAAGTATATTATACAACAATGGACATATGGTGAATGATTGTATCCTAAACTGTTGCACCATCTAAAGTGTTGCACCATCTCCTTGTTTATGAACCTATTTAAGATCTATTTCCGATGGACAAATTTATTTTGCAACGAGTGAAAGGTTAATGTTGATGATTTGAAAGAGAGTTGTGTAACATGGAGTAAGCAACTTGGAGAATGTTTTTGAACAGCAGTAATGATGCAGGGAATGACAATAGATGGAGTATACCTATAAAGCCTGTGAATTATTTGGCTTCTTTAAGTCATTAAAACAGAAATGTAACTTATCATTTCTCTGCCTATCCAACATGTAAATCTTGTTGCTGGTGGGTCTTGGTCACAGGGGTTAGCAGAGCACATGGTTAAGTGGATTGGCCATGGTCAATGTGTAGGGTTACAGGGATAGGGCCTAGGTAGGCCCTATCCCTTGGGGCAGCAGGGTAGCATGGTGGTTAGCATAAATGCTTCACAGCTCCAGGGTCCCAGGTTCGATTCCCGGCTGGGTCACTGTCTGTGTGGAGTCTGCACGTCCCCCTGTGTGCGTGGGTTTCCTCCGGGTGCTCCGGTTTCCTCCCACAGTCCAAAGATGTGCGGGTTAGGTGGATTGGCCATGCTAAATTGCCCGTAGTGTCCTAATTAAGGTAAAGTTAAGGGTGGGGTTGTTGGGTTACGAGTATAGGGTGGATACGTGGGTTTGAGTAGGGTTATCATGGCTCGGCACAACATTGAGGGCCAAAGGGCCTGTTCTGTGCTGTACTGTTCTATGTTCTATGTAGGATGCCTTTTCGGAGAGTCGGTGCAGACTCGATGGGCTGAATGGCCTCTTTCTGTGCTGTTCGGATTCTGTGGATTCGATGGATATGCAAACTAAAAGGCAATAAGACAATCAGAAGAATTGTGTAGTTCAGGCATTTTCAAAGAGGGGGTCGCGACTCGTGGGTGGGTCGCGGAGCCAGCCATTGGGATGTTGCCGATCGCGGGAATTCAAGCTTTTAACAATGCAGGCTGCGAGCAGCTTTAAAAATGGCGGCCGCAACCAGCTAACAAAATGCGGGCACACTGCACATGCGTGCCCGCTCATCAGTGCGCATGCTGCCCTGGAGTGTTGGGACCTGAACCTGGGGCCAAAGTGTGATCACAGCTGACTGGGTGGTGATCACCGATGATGAACAAGGCTATGACCGCAATCTGTTTTGCATCCCTAAACATTACTCAAATGATCTGGAGAGAGGATATATTCCTCATAGTTTAATCATGGACAGAACTGAACGTTTTGGCATGGGATATAATGAAGGCCATGGGAAAGCATCGCATCGCCGCCCTCTGTGTGCTTAGAGCTAGAACAACAAGAGTTATTATCTCTGGGTTGTTACCCGTGCCACGTGCTAATGAGACGAGGAATAGGGAGAGAGAGCAGTTGAACACGTGGCTACAGGGATGGTGCAGGAGGTAGGGTTTTAGATACCTGGATAATTGGGGCTCATTCTGGGGTAGTTAGGACCTCTACTAACAGGATGGTCTACACCTGGACCAGAGGGGTACCAATATCCTGGGGGGGAAATTTGCTAATGCTCTTCGGGAGGGTTTAAACTAATTCAGCAGGGGATTGGGAAGCTGAATTGTAGCTCCAGTATACAGGAGAGTAGTGAGGTCATGAGTGAGGTTTCAAGGTTGCAGGAGTGTGCCGGCAGGCAGGAAGGTGGTGTACTTCCAACACCAGGAGCATCCGGAATAAGGTGGGTGAACTTGCAGCATGGGTTGGTACCTGGGACTTTGATGTTGTAGCCATTTTGGAGACATGGATAGAGCAGGGACAGGAATGGTTGTTGCAGGTTTAGATATTTCAGTAAGCTCGGAGAAGGTGGTAAAAGAGGGGGAGGGGGTGGCATTGTTGGTCAAGGACAGTATTACGGTGGCAGAAAGGACGTTTGATGAGGACTTCTCTACTGAGGTAGTATGGGCTGAGGTTAGAAACAGGAAAGGAGAGGTCACCCTGTTGGGAGGTTTTGATAGACCTCCGAAAAGTTCCAGAGATGTAGAGGAAAGGATTGCAAAGATGATTCTGGATAGGAGCGAAAGTAACAGGGTGGTTATTGTGGGGGACTTTAACTTTCCAAACATTGACTGGAAACGCTATAGATCGAGTACATTAGATGGGTCCGTTTTGTCCAATGTGTGCAGGAGGGTTTTCTGACACAGTGATCATTGCTCGGCACAACATCGAGGGCCGAAGGGCCTGTTCTGTGCTGTACTGTTCTATGTTCTATGTTCTAGTATGTAAACAGGCCAACAAGAGGCGAGGCCACATTGGACTTGGTACTGTGTAATGAACCAGGATAGGTGCTAGATTTGGAGGTAGGTGAGCACTTTGGTGATAGTGACCACAATTCAGTTACGTTTACTTTAGCGATGGAAAGGGATAGGTATATACCGCAGGGCAGGAGTTATAGCTGGGGGAAAGGCAATTATGATGCGATGAGGCAAGACTTAGGATGCATAGGATGGGGAAGGAAACTGCAGGGGATGGGCACAATTGAAATGTGGAGCTCGTTCAAGGAACAGCTACTGCGTGTGCTTGATAAGTATGTACCTGTCAGGCAGGGAGGAAGTGGTCGAGCGAGGGAACCGTGGTTTACTAAAGTATTTGAATCACTTGACAAGAGGAAGAAGGAGGCTTATGTAAAGATGAGCCGTGAAGGTTCAGTTAGGGCACTCGAGAGTTACAAGTTATCTAGGAAGGATCTAAAGAGAGAGCTAAGAAGAGCCAGGAGGGGACATGAGAAGTCTTTGTCAGGTATGATCAAGGATAACCCTAAAGCTTTCTATAGGTATGTCAGGAATAAAAGAATGATTAGGGTAAGAGTAGGGCCAGTCAAGGACAGTAGTGGGAAGTTGTGCGTGGAGTCCGAGGAGATAGGAGAGGTGCTAAATGAATATTTTTCGTCAGTATTCCCACAGGAAAAAGACAATGTTGTCGAGGAGAATACTGAGATACAGGATACTAGACTAGTAGGGCTTGAGGTTCATAAGGAGGAGGTGTTAGCGATTCTGGAAAGTGTTAAAATAGATAAGTCCCCTAGGCTGGATGGGATTTATCCTAGGATTCTCTGGGAAGCTAGGGAGGAGATTGCTGAGCCTTTGGCTTTGATCTTTATGTCGTCATTGTCTACAGGAATAGTGCCAGAAGACTGGAGGATAGCAAATGTTGTCCCCTTGTTCAAGAAGGGGAGTAGAGACAACCCCGGTAACTGTAGACCAGTGAGCCTTACTTCTGTTGTGGGCAAAGTCTTGGCAAGGTTTATAAGAGATAGGATTTATAATCATCTAGAAAGGAATAATTTGATTAGGGATAGTCGACACGGTTTTGTGAAGGGTAGGTCGTACCTTATTGAGTTCATTGAGAAGGTGACCAAACAGGTGGATGAGGGTAAAGCAGTTGATGTGGTGTATATGGATTTCAGTAAAGTGTTTGATAAGGTTCCCCATGGCAGGCTATTGCAGAAAATACGGAGGCATGGGATTCAGGGTGATTTAGCAATTTGGATCAGAAATTGGCTCGCTGTAAGAAGACAGAGGGTGGTGGTTGATGGGAAATGTTCAGCCTGGAGTTCAGTTACTACACAAGGATCTGTCTTGGGGCCACTGCTATTCGTCATTTTTATACATGACCTGGAGGAGGGTGTAGCAGGATGGGTGAGTAAATTTGCAGATGACACTAAAGTCGGTGGATTTGTTGACAGTGTGGAAGGATGTTGCAGGTTTTCAGAGGGACATAGATAAGCTGCAGAGCTGGGCTGAGAGGTGGCAAATGGAGTTTAATGCAGAAAAGTGTGAGGTGATTCATTTTGGAAGGAGTAACAGGAAGACAGAGTACTGGGCTAATGGTAAGATTCTTGGTAGTGTGGATGAACAGAGAGATCTCAGTGTCCATGTACATAGATTCCTGAAAGTTGCCATCCAGTTTGATAGGGTTGTTAAGAAGGCATACGGTGTGTTAGCTTTTATTGGCAGAGGGATTGAGTTTTGGAACCATGGGGTCATGTTGCAGCTGTACAAAACTCTGGTGTGGCCGCATTTGGAGTATTGCATGCAGTTCTGGTCGCCGCATTATAGGAAGGATGTGGAAGTATTGGAAAGGGTGCAGAGGAGATTTACCAGGATGTTGCCTGGTATGGAGGGAAGATCTTATGCGGAAAGGCTGAGGGACTTAAGGCTGTTTTCGTTAGAGAGAAGAAGGTTAAGAGGTGACTTAATTGAGGCATACAAGATGATCAGAGGATTAGATAGGGTGGACAGTGAGAGCCTTTTACCTCGGATGGTGATGGCTAGCACGAGGGGGCATAGCTTTAAATTGAGGGGAGATAGATATAGGACAGATGTCAGAGGTAGGTTCTTTACTCAGAGAGTAGTAAGGGCGTGGAATAACCTGCCTGCCTATTGTAGTGGACTCGCCAACATTAAGGGCATTTAAATGGTCATTGGATAAACATATGGATGATAAGGGAATAGTGTAGCTTTAGAGTGGTTTCACAGGTCGGCGCAACATCAAGGGCCGATGGGCCTGTACTGTGCTGTAATGTTCTATGAAGGGTGGCTATAAGTTTTTTGCTGACCTTTTAGACTACATTAAAGCATTGAATCAAAACAGTGACCAGTCAATCCCAATGATGGTGGAATTCATCCGCTTGAAGAGTTACTGTAATGATCAGTCAACAGGGGAGCTACTCAGAGTTTACGAACTGAAGGACGAAATACATGTATTCCTCCTCGAGAAATTGTCCTCTCTGGCTGATTTGTTTGCTGATGAATCTTGGATGCTAACTATGTCTTACCTTGCAGACATATTTTCAATTCTAAATTAACTGAACCTCAAATTGCAAGGGAAGGATGATGGTTGCTTTCGGCACTGTAAAGAAATCGCAGCTTTTCAAAACTCATTGAAAGTTTGGCAATTGCGAGTGCAAAGCCAAAATTACTACATGTTCCCCACACTGCTGCAACGCTTTGAAGAAAACCGCATTAGTAAGGAAACTAATGGACTAGCAAGCCTGACGCCAAATGAAGCTGATTGATCTTCTGCACCTCAGCTTTGAAAGCACATTAAAAACAGGCCAAAAGTCACTGGAACTGTCAGAATTGTGCAGTAGCGTCTCCAAGGAGTATCCGGAGCTGAGTAAAACAAGCATTTTGTTGCTTTTGTCCTTCACAATGACCTACATATGCGAGGTTGGATTTTCCATCCTCACAAAGATGAAGACAGCACAAAGGAACCAGCTGAATCCCGCACCCAAATATGCACGTGGTCCTCTCCTCCTGTGTAGATCGTGAGGACCAAGTAGGCTCACCTCTTGCATTAAAGGTAAGAGAAAATGGTGGGTCACAGAGGTCGACTGGCGTGGGTTTCAAAGATTGGCCGATTGCTTAAAAAGTTTGAAAAAACACTGGTGTACTTGACAACAACCACACTGAGGATACCTTTTGATTCCTGAGAGTTGCAATATTGAAACTCTCATTTCTACATAAACAAAAAAAATCATTGTTATATTCTATAATTTTCAGTGGACTGATACCAGAGTGCGGACTTGTGCAATGATACAAAATGGGGATAAATGTTTTATTGTAATAATTATCACTGAACAAATGAGGAAATAAAGAAAGAAGCTCAGGACTTGGGTGAAGCTAAACCGTTGCCTTGGATATAGCTAAAGACAGGACTGAGGATCATGAAATTGATCACATAGCTAAAACCAGATCAGAAGCAATATGAATTTAATTACTTAATAAGCTCTCAAAATTACTCAAAATGTCATTGTTATAAATTACCCATTAAATCATGGGAACAGGTGGCTCAGCCATTAATTGCTCAACTTTCTTTTAGAATATAGGTACTTTATAAAAATGGAAAACAAAATCTTCAGACCTGACAACCTGTCCCTTTGCATTTTCATTTGGGGTCCCACTCTTGCTATCTGGCGGAGGTACAGGTTGGAAATCCATAGGCTGGATTCTGCACAGCCTGACGCCATAATCACGGCCGGTGCCGGGGCGGAGAATCCAGTTTGACGCCGTAATCGGGCCCGGCACCGGTCTGCTGATTCGGCGGACACCGAAAATAGGCGTCGCCGCGGAGTACGCCGCGCGGCCAGGGGCACATTGCCAGAGGCCCGCTCAGCAAACCTCCGCTCCCAACTGACCGAGTTCCCGACGCCGTGGAACTAACCACCTATTGCCGGTTGGGATGCTCACATGGCGGCTACGGACTCAGTCCTTATAGGTGGCCAGGGATTAAATGTGCGGGGTTTGAGGCGCGCAGCCGATCAGGGGGTTTATTTTTTTTGTCTGCCTCTGCGGCCCAAGTCCGCCATGGAGTACGGCGCGGCTGCTGGAGATCACTTACGATACCAGAGCATCCTGTGTTCTCGCACAGACTCTGCACTGCTGATCTAGGTCTCTGGTTACTTGGGACATGAGGCTCACTGTGACAGCCTCACTACCTGCCTGGAGGAAGATGTTCATGAGTCATGTACATAAACTCCTCTGAGGAGTCTTCCTGCTCCGCCATGCTAGTTCCTGAGTGAAACTTGCAGGACCTGTGAGAAGGTAAAAGGATTCATAGTCATCATTGTGCAGATATTCCAGTGGCTGCTGACATCAATCAAACATGAGTGAGTGTTGTGTGCCTTGTGATTGCGTGATATCTATTTCTGTCACAGGTCTCTGTGGGACCCCCCCCCCATCTCTTCATTACCATTGCTCGTTCATGCCGGGACTCGAGTTATCTTGACTGTGTCATCTCTGCAATGATCAGAGGGGCAATGACTGGGGTACTAATCCCTATTCTCTGCCTCAAATGAGAGGATTGCTTCAATTGAAAGGAATAGGAGCTCCTGCAAGGTGTGATGATCTGAGCAATACTGTTCAGGAGAAGGCTTGGGAAGTCAGATAAGGAATTTGGCAATTGAATGTGGCATACCACTAATATTTCCCCACCCTGATGAGGTAATTGAACTGTGTATCCATGAGTAAGGGACCACATTCCACCTACTCAGCTCTTCAGCCATTTGAGCCCCAGTCAATTATCTTTTGAGGGCCGGGCTGGAGAATCCCCGCGACCGGAACACGGCGCCCAGATGCCGGCACGCGATTCTCCGCAAAGCAGCATGGTTGGCGGGGCGCCGGTCGTGGGCCGGTCTACGCACCCAGCCCGCCGATTCTCAGGCCAGAATGGGCCGAGTGGCCGTCATGGAAACGCTGAGTCCCGCGTGGAAGGGTCGGGTGGCGGCCTGTGTGGGGGGTGGGGGGGCTCCGATGCGGCCTGGCCCGTGATCGGGGCCAACCAATTGGCGGGCTGGCCTCTCTGGTTGGGGGACTCATTTCCTACGCGGCGGCCCCTGTAGTCCTGCGCCATGTTGCGTCGGGGCTGGCACATTGAAGGAAGCCACTGCGCATGCGCTCGTCGGCGTCAATGCGCATGCACGGATCCCGCAGCGCCCAGTTCGCACCGGGATCAGCAACTGGAGTGCCGTGCTGGGCCCCTAGAGGGGGCCAGAATTAGTCCTGGGAGCGGCCCATTCATGCAGTCGTAAAACGCGACTCCGTTTACGACGGCATGGACACTCTGCCGCGGGATAAGAGAATCCCGCCCAAGGGTTCGTCCCCCCATTCACTGGGAATAAAATGTCTCTCCTGGCCCTTATAGCCCACAGCATGATGTCTCAGTATGCTTCAAAGTCATGGGGCAATGACGAAGCTTTCCTCATTGAGCCATGCAGCACAGAAAAGGCCCTTCAGCCCATCGAGTCTGCGGCGGTCAAAATCAACCACCTAACTGTTTTAATCCCATTTCCCAACACATAGGCCACAGTTTATATGCCTTGGGATCGCAAGTGCGCATTTAAATACTTCTTAAATTTTGTGAGGGTCTTTTCAGGCAACGAGTTCCAAACTCCCACCACTCTCTGGGTGAAAAGGTTTTTTCACACATCCCCTCTAAAGCTCCTGCCCCTTACTTCAAACCTATGCCACCTGGTCATTGATCCTTCCACCAAGGGGAAAAGCTTCTTCCTGTCTTCCCTATCCTCCTCGTAATTTTATACATGTCAATCATGCCCCCCCCCCCCCCCCCCCCCCCCCTTCTGTCTCTTCTGCTCCAGGGAAAGCAATCCTAGTCTATCCAATCTCTCTTCATAACTAAAACTCTCCAGCTCAGGCAGCATCCTAGTAAATCTCCTGTGCACTCTTTCCAGTGCGAATATGGATTCCAGAACTGCACATATGCGGCATGATCCAATGGCCTCACTGCGCCCAAAAAGCAGCTCGCCGCATGCGGCACAGCATGGCGGTTAAAGTCGGGAGACCCGCTCCCAGGGTCTGCCTGGCTCGCATCGTCTCGTGAGATTCATAAGGGCGGGATCACTTTTTGGCAAATCTGCATATTAGAGCCAGGCAGGAAGGACTACTCTAATGTGCAGATTCCCAACGGACCTGAGGCTTTGGGATTCAACACCTTCTCCTCAGAGATCTTGGGCATGCACCGTTCAGCACTGGTCCCCACAAACAGGGACCAGACAGAATAGCACACATGGGGGTCGCCCAGGGGATTGGAGGCCCCCAGCTATATGCCCTTAGGGCAGGATAGTACCCTGACACTACTAGTGCCACCTGGGTACCCTAGCATTGTAGAGTGGCACCTTGGCAGTGTCAGGCTGGCACCCAGGTGGCACAACCAGCTGGCAAATGCACTGCCAGCATGCCAGATTGGCACTGCCGAGTTGCCAAGCTGGCATTTTATTTCACGTGTGATCCGGCTGGAGTTGCCCGCCGTGAATGTTTGGGAGGGAGGGGTGCCAGGGACCCTCCCATAGCGCGTTCAGGCTGGGGGAAGGGATGGGGGGAGATCAGGAATTGTTTTGGAGGCTTGGGAGATTGGGACATCATTTAAAAAGGGATCTCAATCTCTTGCTACAATGGGAAGTTTCGGCGAGCAGAGCTCCCCACTGGAAACAAACAGGGCTATGTGTGGCCTCGGCTGCATATTCCCCATTCAGGCCACTTATTCGGCACAAGTCACAGTGAAAGCCATGTGTTTCTCGGCACTGCATGGCCCAGAAAACACACAGCTAAACGCGCTCCCTAGGGGACTTTGTTCTCTTCTGGGAGAATCACACCCAATATTCTAGCTGTGGCCTAACCAACGTTTTACACAGTTCCAGAAATACCTTCCTGCACGTAAACTTTCTGGGCGCGATCTACCAGCCAAGTTTTGCTCAAGTAAGAGGGGCCTCCCCGTGGGATTCCCGGCAGCCTTTATACCCAAGTCCCACGAGGTGTCAAAATCAGAATCCCGCCCAAAGGGGTCGTAACCAAACGGCGCAGGTCGAAGTAAGTTTTTAACTTACTTAGGTGAACTTTCCGGGATCTACCGGCCTCCGGGGACAGGGCCGGCTCAAGGCACCGGCAACTCGGGCAGTCGCCCGGGGCGCCATGTGCTCGGGGGCGCCAGAGACTCGGGACCCGCGCATGCGCAGTTGGGCCGGTGCCAACCAGCGCATGCGCGGTGGCCGCCCGCCCCCAGGGCGGCCCCCCGGCTCGGTCCGCCCCCCCTCGGGTCCGCCCCCCCGCCCCGCCCTCGGGTCCGCCCCCCCGCCCCGCCCTCTGGTCCGCCCCCCCTTCGGGTCCGCCCCGCCCCGCCCCGCCCCCGGGTCCGCCCCCCCTTCGGGTCCGCCCCCCCGCCCCGCCCTCGGGTCCGCCCCGCCCCGCCCCGCCCCCGGGTCCGCCCCCCCTTCGGGTCCGCCCCCCCGCCCCGCCCTCGGGTCCGCCCCCCGCGTCCGCCCCCCCCCGCGTGTCCGCCCCCCTCTCGGGTCCACCCCCTCACCCCGCCCCCGGGTCCGCCCCCCCCGCGTCCGCCCCCCCCCGCGTGTCCGCCCCCCTCTCGGGTCCGCCCCCCGCCCCGCCCTCGGGTCCGCCCCCCGCCCCGCCCTCGGGTCCGCCCCCCCTTCGGGTCCGCCCCCCGCGTCAGCCCCCCCGCGTGTCCACCCCCCAGCCCCCCCTCGGGTCCGCCCCCCTCTCGGGTCCGCCCCCCTTCGGGTCCGCCCCCCGCCCCGCCCTCGGGTCCGCCCCCCCTTCGGGTCCGCCCCCCCGCCCCGCCCCGCCCTCGGGTCCGCCCCCCGCGTCCGCCCCCCCCCCGCGTGTCCGCCCCCCTCTCGGGTCCGCCCCCCCGCCCCGCCCTCGGGTCCACCCCCCGCGTCCGCCCCCCCCGCGTGTCCGCCCCCCTCTCGGGTCCGCCCCCCCGCCCCGCCCTCGGGTCCGCCCCCCGCCCCGCCCTCGGGTCCGCCCCCCCTTCGGGTCCGCCCCCCGCGTCAGCCCCCCCCCCGTGTCCGCCCCCCCCGCCCCCCCTTCGGGTCCGCCCCCCCTCGGGTCCGCCCCCCCCCCTCGGCCCCGCCCCCCCCTCCCCAAGGGCGCCGAAGTTCAGCTTGCCCGGGGCGCCAGCAACCCTAGAGCCGGCGCTGTCCGGGGATCTACCAGCCTCCCCAGTGAGGCCGAAGCCGAGCGCCATTTAGTACTGGCCCACACAAACGTTGACGAAGCAGAACAGCTCCCACGCCATCGGAGGCCGCTGGATGGCCAGGGATAGTGCAGGGTGGCTCTCTGGCCCTCCCTCTTGAACATGGGCACCTTGCTGGCATTTTCAAGGTGCCCAGGTGGCACTGACAAGCCAGAAGGAGCACTGCCAACGTGGCAATGCAAGGATGTCCAGGTGCCAGGGTGGCACTGTCAAGGGTCAGGGCCTGAGGGGGGGTTTGAAGGGTGGTGGTGGTAGAGGACAGGTACGTAGGGGCTTTTGGGAGGTTGCGAGGGGTGATGGGTGGAAGTCCTGGAGCTGGGGGGTGGGGGGGTGCTGAAGAGGGGGGACCCCATAGCGGTCACAGTATCCTGTGTGAAATGCACTGCCCTCATCTACACACCTGGTCATCGCTTCGGAAAGTGCAATCAAGTTGGTCAGACTTGATCACCCCTTAACAAAAACCATGCTGACTGTTCTTGATTAATCTCTGCCTCTCCAAATGCAGATTCATTCTGTTCCTGAGAACTGCTTCCAATAGTTTCCCCACCACCCAGTTAGACTGACTGACCTGTAACTGCATGGTTTATCCCTTCCTCCCTTCTTGAGGAAGGGGGTTGCTTCGCAGGCATATTTTAATTTGACCAGACATTCTTGCACAAGTGAGATTGGTTACCCACACCGTAAAGTTGGCTGCCCAGCATGCCAATCTCATCCGAATAAAACTGTTCCAAAATTTGCCAGTTTTCCAACCCAAATACTCAGCAGTGAATATAACGGCAAGTCAGGCAGTTGGTGCCAATCTACAAAGGAGCAGAAGCAATGGAACTTTTGCCATCTAGAGCATTGGAGGGATTAACTGAGCAGAAACATAACTCATGGGGCAGCACGGTGGCGCAGTGGTCAGCACTGCTGCCTCACGGTGCCAAAGTCCCAGGTTCGATCCCGGCTATGGGTCACTGTCCGTGTGGAGCTTGCACATTCTCCTCATGTTTGCATGGGTTTCACCCCCACAACCCAAAGATGTGCTGGGTAGGTGGATTGGCCACGCTCAATTGCCCCTTAATTGGAAAAAACGAATTGGGCACTCTAAATTTATTTTAAAAAAGAAACGCAACTCATTTTTCACAGTATTAAACACAAAAGTGCTCCAAAAAAATTCACATGTTCATGATAGAGATTAAGTGAAATAAATAACCCCAGGTTTTTGGGAAACAGCGTACATTATAATGTTCAGAGTACAACCTGACCATATAAACATTCACCAATGCCAGTAGGTGAGTAGAACCGCAAGGAAAGATGCAACTCACATTTGGATAGCATTTCATATGTTCTCAGTCTACCTCAAAGACAACTAATTATCTTTGAAGTGCCATTATTGTTAAGTAGGTAGAAGCAGCAGCAAAGTGCAGAAAAGAAGCTATTACATACAGCCATGAAATGACTGCCAAGCAATCCATTTCTGGCAGCATTTATGAAATAATACATTTGATCAGGTCACTGTGAGAACTGTTCCTCTTCAAATGGTGGCGTAGGGTTTCATTTTACCAACTCCTCCGTAAGGTGGTTCATCTGACTGTCTTTCCGCAAACCTGCATGAGAGGTCAGTGTGAATTGAAGTGCTCTAGTCCTGGGATGGGGCCTGAACTTTCCACTTCAGTGGTAAAATTGCTACTACCACTAAGCCAGGCTGGCATGTATAACAGGGATTTTCCTGATGCTCAGATCTGTAACTTTGAGAGAAAATTGATGGAAACCTATGTTTGATGCATAAACATGTTATTTATCAACATAAATCACGGCGGTCAATCGGGAGAGCCTCCTGGGAGAGGCCCGCCAAGAATATTTCTGCACTAAAAATCATAGAATCATAGAATTTACAGTGCAGAAGGAGGCCATTTGGCCCATTGAGTCTGCACCAGCCTTTGGAAAGAGCACCCCACTTAAGCCCACACCTCCACCCTATCCCCGTAACCCAGTAGCCCCACCTAACCATTTTGGATGCTAAGAGCAATTTATCATGGCCAATCCACTTAACCTGCACATCTTTGGACTGTGGGAGGAAACCGGAGCACCCGGAGGAAACCCACGCAGACACGGGAGAACGTGCAGACTCTGCACAGACTGTGACCCAAACCGGAATCGAATCTGAGACCCTGGAGCTGTGAAGCAACTGTGCTAGCCACTGTGCTACTATGCTGCCCTCATGGGGAATATATCCTTCTTACGGATGTTGGATGAAGAAAGTCCACCGTAAGACAATGTCACACAACAATTTTTGTGACAAACTAATTGTAAATTTGCCAAGAAAATTTCATATCATGCCTAGATTAGAGTGGAAGCAGCCTCTGTGTACCTGATTATTTAGTTTCTTTAATTGCAGTTCAGTCTCCATCCCAGTGGAGATTTAGGAATATAAACTTGAGAGACAATAAGGCCCACTAATAAACCATTCTTTCTTGAGGGTGTATGCCCAGTATCCAAGGGAGCAGTGTTATATGGAAAATATAGACTTAATTAGAACTATCCAACTATGTGGTTTCATTAAACATAAATAATAAATGTTTAATGATTTTCTTTCCAGAAGCTGAATCTTTGAAAAAAAAATTCAAAACCTTAATGTTTTATTCAGCATCATTACAGGGAAATGAGCCAGCTTTCCCATTCCCTAACAGTTCTTTCAGAGTGAATGTGTTCAACATTTTCTGACCTCAAAATATGTTTTTCCGCACTCAGCTCCACTTTAGATGTTGTGTGTGATTTTTCTTTCCCCTCAGAGCGTACACTTCTTCTCAAGGGCCACACTGATCCTCCTTCTCCTTCAAATACCATGGACGTCCACTGGATTGGTCCATGATTATGTTTGACAAAGTACTGCAGTGGTTTGCGGTTGCTTTCTGCAGTATGGCTGACCAGGAAAGTCTTTCATTCTTACTGCCTACCATCAGGCCAACTGGGAGGATTTACAGGATGACTGAATACCTTAAACTGGACTTAAAATGATTCAACTAATCAGCACCCCATTTTATTCTCTGATATAATTGTTTAAAATTTTACATTCTTGAATTTGGCCTGATGAGTCCAAGACAAATGTTTCGACAAGATGTCTCTTTTTTCAACAATTTTAAGTTTTGTACTAGTAAGCTATTGTTTGAATAGTTATTCTGAATTAAACAATGATTTAGACGATGATTGCAGATGAATACCATTAACTATACCTGAAAGTCAAAGAAGCCATGTTTGAATAAGTTTTTATTACCACCATTATTCTTATCTTAATGCATTTAGATCTATGTTTGAACTTGCAATATAACATGGGTTTATGGATTTTAGCGATGTAGTATGATTCAGCTCATATGCAACAATGACTTCTCTATTTTCGACCTAATCAATTACATCTAGCAGACATAAGGGAAGGACGTCTGCAATGATGCAAGTGTGAGATTGGAATATCCGAGTTAACGCCACTGTGAGATTGGAATATCCGAGTTAAGTGTGAGTGTGGAATATCTGAGTTAATGCCTGTGTCAGATTGGAATATCTGTATTAATACCCATGTGAGGTTGGGATAACTGCAATTATGCCAGTGTCAGATTGGAATATCTGAGTTAATACCAGTGTCAAATTGGAATATCTGTTTTGATGCCAGTGTGAGATTGGATTATCTGAGCTAACGCCAGTGTACAATTGGGATAATTGAGTTAATGCCAGTGAGAGTAATTAAGATTAATGCCAGAATATCTGCAAAAATGCCAGTGTGAGACTGGGATCACTGGGTTAATGCCGGAGTGTGATTGAGATGGCCAAGTTAATGCCGATGTGAGTGTGGAATGTTTATGTTAATGCGAGTAGGAGATTGGAATTTCTGTATTGATGGCCAGTGTGATTGGGATAACTGCAATTATGCCAATGTGAGATTGGGAAACGGAACAAATGCCAGTGTGAGTTTGGAATATCAACATTGATGCCAGTGTGAGATTGGAATACCTTGATTGGTGTCAATGTAAGATTGGAATATCTGTGTCAATGGCAGTGTGAGATTGGAATATCTGTGTCAATGCCAGTGTGAGATTGGAATATCTGTGTCAATGCCAGTGTGAGATTGGAATATCTGTGTCAATGCCAGTGTGAGACTGGAGTATCTGTGCCAATGCCAGTGTGAGATTGGAATATCTGTATCAATGCCAGTGTGAGATTGGAATATCTGGGATAATACCAGTGTGAGATTGGAATATCTGTGTCAATGCCAGTGTGAGATTGGAATATCTGTGTCAATGCCAGTGTGAGATTGGAATATCTGGGATAATAGCAGTGTGAGATTGGAATACCTGCATTGATGGCAGTGTGAGATTGGAATATCTGTGTCAATGCCAGTGTGAGACTGGAATATCTGGGATAATACCAGTGTGTGATTGGAATATCTGTGTCAATGCCAGTGTGAGACTGGAGTATCTGTGTCAATGCCAGTGTGAGATTGGAATATCTGGGATAATACCAGTGTGTGATTGGAATATCTGGGATAATGCCAATGTGAGATTGGAATATCTGTGTCAATGCCAGTGTGAGATTGGAATATCTGGGATAATACCAGTGTGAGATTGGAGTATCTGGGATAATGCCAGTGTGAGACTGGAATATCTGGGATAATACCAGTGTGTGATTGGAATATCTGGGATAATACCAGTGTGAGATTGGAATATCTGTGTCAATGCTAGTGTGAGATTGGAATATCTGTGTCAATGGCAGTGTGAGATTGGAATATCTGGGATAATGCCAGTGTGAGATTGGAATATCTGTGTCAATGCCAGTGTGAGATTGGAATATCTGGGATAATACCAGTGTGAGATTGGAATATCTGTGTCAATGCTAGTGTGAGATTGGAATATCTGTGTCAATGGCAGTGTGAGATTGGAATATCTTTGTCAATACCAGTGTGAGATTGGAATATCTGTGTCAATGCCAGTGTGAGACTGGAGTATCTGTGTCAATGCCAGTGTGAGATTGGAATATCTGGGATAATACCAGTGTGAGATTGGAATATCTGTGTCAATGCCAGTGTGAGATTGGAGTATCTGTGTCAATGCCAGTGTGAGATTGGAATATCTGTGTCAATGCCAGTGTGAGATTGGAATATCTGGGATAATACCAGTGTGAGATTGGAATATCTGTGTCAATGCCAGTGTGAGACTGGAGTATCTGTGTCAATACCAGTGTGAGATTGGAATATCTGTGTCAATGCCAGTGTGAGACTGGAGTATCTGTGTCAATGCCAGTGTGAGATTGGAATATCTGGGATAATACCAGTGTGAGATTGGAATATCTGTGTCAATGCCAGTGTGAGATTGGAATATCTGTGTCAATGCCAGTGTGAGATTGGAATATCTGTGTCATTGCCAGTGTGAGATTGGAATATCTGTGTCAATGCCAGTGTGAGATTGGAATATCTGGGATAATGCCAGTGTGAGATTGGAATATCTGTGTCAATGCCAGTGTGAGATTGGAATATCTGGGATAATACCAGTGTGAGATTGGAGTATCTGGGATAATGCCAGTGTGAGATTGGAATATCTGTGTCAATGCCAGTGTGAGATTGGAATATCTGGGATAATACCAGTGTGAGATTGGAATATCTGTGTCAATGCCAGTGTGAGATTGGAATATCTGTGTCAATGCCAGTGTGAGATTGGAATATCTGGGATAATAGCAGTGTGAGATTGGACTATCTGGGATAATGCCAGTGTGAGATTGGAATATCTGTGTCAATGGCAGTGTGAGATTGGAATATCTTTGTCAATACCAGTGTGAGATTGGACTATCTGGGATAATGCCAGTGTGAGATTGGAATATCTGTGTCAATGCCAGTGTGAGATTGGAATATCTGGGATAATGCCAGTGTGAGATTGGAATATCTGTGTCAATGCCAGTGTGAGATTGGAATATATGTGTCAATGCCAGTGTGAGATTGGAATATCTGGGATAATACCAGTGTGAGATTGGAATATCTGGGATAATGCCAGTGTGAGACTGGAGTATCTGTGTCAATGCCAGTGTGAGATTGGAATATCTGGGATAATACCAGTGTGAGATTGGAATATCTGGGATAATGCCAGTGTGAGATTGGAATATCTGTGTCAATGCCAGTGTGAGATTGGAATATCTGGGATAATACCAGTGTGAGATTGGAATATCTGTGTCAATGCCAGTGTGAGATTGGAGTATCTGGGATAATGCCAGTGTGAGATTGGAATATCTGTGTCAATGCCAGTGTGAGATTGGAATATCTGTGTCAATGCCAGTGTGAGATTGGAATATCTGGGATAATACCAGTGTGAGATTGGACTATCTGGGATAATGCCAGTGTGAGATTGGAATGTTTGTGTCAATGGCAGTGTGTGATTGGAATATCTGGGATAATACCAGTGTGAGATTGGAATATCTGTGTCAATGCCAGTGTGAGATTGGAATATCTGTGTCAATGCCAGTGTGAGATTGGAATATCTTTGCCAATGGCAATGTGAGATTGGAATATCTGGGATAATACCAGTGTGAGATTGGAATATCTGTGTCAATGCCAGTGTGAGACTGGAATATCTGGGATCATGCCAGTGTGAGATTGGACTATCTGGGATAATGCCAGTGTGAGATTGGAATATCTGGGATAATGCCAGTGTGAGATTGGAATATCTGTGTCAATGGGAGTGTGAGATTGGAATATCTGGGATAATGCCAGTGTGAGATTGGAAGATCTGTGTCAATGCAAGTGCGAGATTGGAATATCTGTGTCAATGCCAGTGTGAGATTGGAATATCTGGGATAATGCCAGTGTGAGATTGGAATGTCTGTGTCAATGGCAGTGTGTGATTGGAATATCTGGGATAATACCAGTGTGAGATTGGAATATCTGTGTCAATGCTAGTGTGAGATTGGAATATCTGTGTCAATGCCAGTGTGAGATTGGAATATCCTTGCCAATGGCAATGTGAGATGGGAATATCTGGGATCATACCAGTGTGAGATTGGACTATCTGGGACAATACCAGTGTGAGATTGGAATATCTGTGTCAATGCCAGTGTGAGACTGGAATATCTGGGATAATGCCAGTGTGAGATTGGACTATCTGGGATAATGCCAGTGTGAGATTGGAATATATGTGTCAATGCCAGTGTGAGATTGGAATATCTGTGTCAATGCCAGTGTGAGATTGGAATATCTGGGATAATACCAGTGTAAGATTGGAATAACTGCATTAATGGCAGTGTGAGATTGGAATGTCTGGGATAATACCAGTGTGAGATTGGAATATCTGGGATAATGCCAGTGTGAGATTGGAATATCTGTGTCAATGGCAGTGTGTGATTGGAATATCTGGGATAATACCAGTGTGAGATTGGAATATCTGTGTCAATGCCAGTGTGAGATTGGAATATCTGGGATAATGCCAGTGTGAGATTGGAATATCTGGGATAATGCCAGTGTGAGATTGGAATATCTGTGTCAATGCCAGTGTGAGATTGGAATATCTGGGATAATACCAGTGTGAGATTGGAATATCTGTGTGAATGCCAGTGTGAGATTGGAATATCTGGGATAATGCCAGTGTGAGATTGGAATATCTGGGATAATGCCAGTGTGAGATTGGAATATCTGTGTCAATGCCAGTGTGAGATTGGAATATCTGTGTCAATGCCAGTGTGAGATTGGAATATCTGTGTCAATGCCAGTGTGAGATTGGAATATCTGTGTCAATGCCAGTGTGATTGGAATATCTGGGATAATACCAGTGTGAGATTGGAATATCTGGGATAATGCCAGTGTGAGATTGGAATATCTGTGTCAATGCCAGTGTGAGATTGGAATATATGTGTCAATGCCAGTGTGTGATTGGAATATCTGGGATAATACCAGTGTGAGATTGGAATATCTGTGTCAATGCCAGTGTGAGATTGGAATATCTGTGTCAATGCCAGTGTGAGATTGGAATATCTGTGTCAATGCCAGTGTGATTGGAATATCTGGGATAATACCAGTGTGAGATTGGAATATCTGTGTCAATGCCAGTGTGAGTTTGGAATATCTGTGTCAATGCCAGTGTGAGATTGGAATATCTGTGTCGATGCCAGTGTGATATTGGAATATCTGGGATAATGCCAGTGTGAGATTGGAATATTTTTGTCAATGCCAGTGTGAGATTGGAATATCTGGGATAATACCAGTGTGAGATTGGAATATCTGTGTCAATGCCAGTGTGAGATTGGAATATCTGGGATAATACCAGTGTGAGATTGGAATATCTGTGTCAATGCCAGTGTGAGATTGGAATATCTGGGATAATACCAGTGTGAGATTGGAATATCTAGGATAATGCCAGTGTGAGATTGGAATATCTGTGTCAATGCCAGTGTGAGATTGGAATATCTGGGATAATACCAGTGTGAGATTGGAATATCTGTGTCGATGCCAGTGTGAGATTGGAATATCTGTGTCAATGCCAGTATGAGACTGGAATATCTGGGATAATGCCAGTGTGAGATTGGAATAACTGCATTGATGCCAGTGTGAGATTGGATTATCTGGGATAATGCCAGTGTGTGATTGGAATATCTGTGCCAATGGCAATGTGAGATGGGAATATCTGGGATAATACCAGTGTGAGAATGGACTATCTGGAATAATACCAGTGTGAGATTGGAATATCTGTGTCAATGGCAGTGTGAGATTGGAATATCTGGGATAATACCAGTGTGAGATTGGAATATCTGTGTCAATGCCAGTCTGTGACTGGAATATCTGGGATCATGCCAGTATGAGATTGGACTATCTGGGATAATGCCAGTGTGAGATTGGAATATCTGGGATAATACCAGTGTGAGATTGGAATATCTGTGTCAATGCCAGTGTGAGATTGGAATATCTGTGTCAATGCCAGTGTGAGATTGGAATATCTGGGATAATGCCAGTGTGAGATTGGAATATCTGTGTCAATGCCAGTGTGAGATTGGAATATCTGGGATAATACCAGTGTGAGATTGGAATATATGTGTCAATGCCAGTGTGAGATTGGAATATCTGTCTCAATGCCAGTGTGAGATTGGAATATCTGGGATAATACCAGTGTGAGATTGGAATATCTGTGTCAATGCCAGTGCGAGATTGGAATATCTGGGATAATACCAGTGTGAGATTGGAATATCTGTGTCAATGGCAGTGTGAGATTGGAATATCTGTGTCAATGGCAGTGTGAGATTGGAATATCTGGGTTAATGCCAGTGTGTGATTGGAATATCTGGGATGATGCCAGTGTGAGATTGGAATAACTGCATTTATGGCAGAGTGTGATTGGAATATCTGGGATAATGCCAGTGTGAGATTGGAATAACTGCATTGATGGCAGTGTGTGATTGGAAAATCTGGGATAATGCCAGTGTGAGATTGGAATAACTGCATTGATGGCAGTGTGTGATTGGAATATCTGGGATAATGTCAGTGTGAGATTGGAATATCTGCATTGATGGCAGTGTGTGATTGGAATATCTGGGATAATGCCAGTGTGAGATTGGAATAACTGCATTGATAGCAGTGTGTGATTGGAATATCTGGGATAATGCCAGTGTGAGATTGGAATAACTGCATTGATGGCAGTGTGAGATTGGAATATCTGGGATAATGCCAGTGTAAAATTGGAATAACTGTTGACACTGGTGTGACATCAGAATATCTTGTTAACGATAGGGTAAAATTGGAAAGTTTCCGTGTTTAAACCACAGGGTGTTTGAAATATCCATAATCCATAAAGTTTACATTTTGTTCTAATTTCCCTTCTACAGAGATAGGTTTCTGGATCTTCTATGCAAGTAAAAAAAAAACCCAGGTAGTAATTATAGGATGAATTATCTGATCAAAATATGTTCAACTATAAACTCTGTTATTAGGACCATGCTATTTCTTCACATAAATTTTGAAGAGAGAAATATTTAGTCTTAATCATCTTGATACAAAATAATGCTTTTGAGTGTTCATTAACTTTACTCAATAATTAATTACTAGCTGAAAGATCGAATGGGCCACATTACAGTACAAATTGTTTATTTTTATCTTGAATACATAGAATTCCTGAGCCAACCTAAACATTAGTGCAGTGTTCTTCAAAGTCGGGGGCGTGACCCACTGGTGGGTCGCGGGCGGGAGTCGGGAGGATCGTGGAGCCGTTGTGCGTGGTGCTCCCGATCGCGCAATTCCCCGCGCAGTAGCCGGCTTTTCATAACGCTGGCTGCATGTGGCCGCGAACATGCAAAAAAAAAAATTCGGCCGCATTGCACATGCGCGCCAATAATCGGGCACGCATGCGCAGTGCGGACGTTATTTTTATAAACGGTTGCAGCTTTTTGTCTTACAAGTTCTGTAGTAGTTTTTATTCATTTATTCATTCATTTTATTCATTTAATTTTTATTTTTTTCATTTATTTTATTCATTTTTGTTTACAAGTTTGGGGGGGTTTATTCATTTTTTCATTTATTTTACTCATTTAATTTTTTTTTACAAGTTTGTGGGGGGGAGGTTTTATTTGGTAAAGTTTTACAGGAAAAAAGATTCAGAACTTTGGACAGATGGAGACTCCATACTTTCCGACACCAGAAGGCTTCATCTTCATCCAACAAGTTGATTGGAGGAGTGTGTACGAGAGCCAAAGGGATCCAAAACGATTTCCTCCATTTTTGTCAGCAGCAACAAGGTAAGAGAATATGGTGGGTGGCGCAGGTCGGCCGGCGTGGGTCGCACAGGTCGGCCGGCGTGGGTCACGAAGGTCGGCCGGGTTGGGTCCCGAAGGTTGGCCGGTTGGTAAAAATGGGTCCCCGGAAAAAATGTTTGAAGAGCACTGCATTAGTGAACAAGGTAGTTATACTGAGCTGAATCTTTCTGGTCCCTTGGAATAGGCTGGGGGCTGGTATATCAGGGCAAAATCTGTCAGGATCTTGATGTTGCAATAGGATATTCTATCGCGGCCAAACTGGGAGGAGAACTTCACGCTCAAATGAGGAAGGAAACCTCTGTTTAACAGGAAATTTACTTGAATTTGTTTTTTTTAAATATTGTATTCATGGCATTTTCATATAAACAAACAAAAGCCGTACAACCAAACAACATCATAAACAACCAGCATTCACTTCCCCTTGCTCTCCTATTACCACCCCCTTTCCACATCCCACCTTCCCCATTTTAACCCCCTACCCCCCCCCCCATTCTACCACCCGACCCCCACTGACCGCTCAAACCTCTTTAAAGAAATCAATAAACAGTTTCCACGTCCGAGTGAACGCAGCCGCCGACCCCCTCAAAACGAATTTTACCTTCTCCAGCCTTAGGAATTCCATCAGGCCACTGAACCACACCCCCGCTTTCGGCAGCTCCGAGTCCTGCCATCCAAGCAAAATCCATCTCTGGGCTATCAGGGAGGCAAAGGCCAGAACGAAGGCCTCTTTCACTCCCTGAACCCCCGGGTTTTCTGACACCCCAAATATCGCCACCTCTGGACTCCAGATCACCTCCATCTCCAGCAGCTCGGACATTACGTCCGCGAATCCCTGTCTCAGAACATGGAGATGTGAATCGAGGCCCCCGCCCATTGCACTGCCCAAACCTATCCTCTTCATCCTTAAAGAGCCTATTCATCCTTGCTACCGTTATATGCATCCTATGTATTACTTTAAACTGGATGAGGCTTAGCCTCGCACACAATGAGGACGCATTCACCCTCCACAAGGCCACTACCCAGGTCTCAGCCCCCACCACCCCTCCCAGCTCCTCCTCCCACTTGCATTTTATGTCTCACACCAGGGCCCCCTCCCAATCCATCAATTCCTTATAGATATCGGACACGTTCCCGTCCCCTATCTCATCTCTTGATAGCACCTTGTCTTGCAATCTCATGGGCGGCAGCTCAGGAAAGGACTCTCTCCTTACAAAGTCTCAAACCTGCAGGTATCCTGGGCAGCTCGTATTCTTCCTCCAGCTCCTCCACCTGCGCGGATTTGTCCCCCATGACCAGATCACCAAATCGCTTGATCCCTGCTTGCCGCCACCCCCGAAAACTCGCATTCAACCCACTCTCCCCCCCCCCCCACCCCCCCCCCCCCCACCCCAGCGCAGACCTATGGTTGCCGCACACCAAGGCCCCCTCTAGTCTCAACTGCTGCCTCCACAAACCCAGAGATTAGCACATTAACCTTCTTCAAAAATGACTTTTGGACAAATATTGGGAGATTCTGAAATGCAAACAGCACTGTCATTTTTCCTGTCCCCACCCGCCCTGCCAGCGAGAGCGGCAGCACATCCCGCCTCTTGAAATCCACTTTCATCTGCTCCACCAGCCGAGCCAGGTTCAACTTGTGCAGCTGCGACCAACCCTGAGTCACCTGGATACCCAAGTATCTAATGCTTTCCCCCAGCACCCTGAACCGCAGTTCCCCAAACCCCCTCTCCTGCACTCTAGTCTCAGTCGGGAACACCTCGTTCTTTCCCATATTCAACTTGTAGCCTGGAAACCGGCCAAATTCCTCTACAATCTCCATGATGTCCCCAATACTGCCCAATGGGTCTGAAACAGGTCATGCACATAAAATGAGAACCTGTGCTCGACACTAGATGCTCAATCTTCGCCAACCCCTCAACGCCCTAATCGCCACTGCCAACGGCTCAAAAGCCAAGGCAAAAAGCAACGGGGAGAGCGGGCACCTCTGCCTCGTCCCCGATACAGCCCATAATACCCTGAACATACTTGATTCATCCGTATACTTTCAACCTGTGCCTTGTACAGCAACTGAACCCAGTCCACAAACACCTCTCCGAACCTGAACCGCCTCAACACCTCCAGCAGATACTCCCACTCCAGCTAGTCAAACGCCTTCTCCACGTCCATTGCCACCACTCCGAGGCCAACACCTTCGCCAACAGTTTGCCGTTTACATTGAGCAACGATATCAGGCGGTACGAACCACACTGCTCCGGATCCTTATCCTTTTTTAATACCATGAAGATGAAAGCCTGTGACAATGTAGGGGGCAATTCCCCCCTCTCCCTTGTTTCATTATACGTCCTCACCAACAGTGGCCCCAGGTCCACTGGAAACCCCTCCGGCGCTGGGACCTTCCCTGCCTGCATCGCCCCCATACTTTCCATCACCTCCCTCAACCCAATTGGGGTCCCCAGTCCAGAACCAGCTCCTACTCTCCCTTGGGAAACCCCAGCCCGTCCAAAGACCACCACATCTACTCACCCCCCGGCTCAGACTCCTAAACGTTCTGTAGAACACCTCAAACACGCCATTCACCCCCTCAGGGTCCACCTTACCCTTATCATCCCTCACTCTGCCAATCTCCCTCGCCGCCTGTTGCTTCCTGAACTGATAGGCCATCATCCTGCTTGCCTTCTCCCTGTACTCATATACTGCCCCTCTGGTTCTCTGTGGTCCCTTTGTGCTCTCTGTGGCAGAATCGGTTAGCGCGTTTGGCTATTAACCGAAAGATTGGTGGTTTGATCCCAGCCATGGGCAAAGTTGTTTATATGGCGGCATGGTAGCCCAGTGGTTAGAACTGTTGCTTCACAGCTCCAGGGTCCCTGGTTCAAATCCCGGCTTGAGTCACTGTTTGTGCGGAGTCTGCACGTTCTTTCCGTATCTGCGTGGGTTTCCTCTGAGAGCGAACCGCAGCCATTGGAGCTGGCCAACAGCGACCTGAGGATCAAACACTCAGGGTTTCAGGTGGCTTTGGAGGAGGGCATAGAGGGGCAATCAACCAGGCTCCTTTTCCTTGAAGAGATTGCCCTCCAAGAGAGGATGTACTGCCCAAGGCTTAGCTACATTCAAATGTCAGCAAGAGTGTTGTCAAAGACAGGATGATGCTCACCGAGCTGAGTGCCATGACGGGTGATGAACTGAATCTGATGGGAAATGGTGAGCAGCTATTGAAGGTGTCTGTCTCAGGATTATTCGATCGATCCACTGGAAGTATTATTTTGTTTCTGCATTGGTTGTGATATACGTGTGTGATCGCTCAGTCTGTGGCCCATTGCTGCATCAAGATGGTCACTGATGCAATCTTCAAGAGGGCCAGCCAATACATGCATTATCATACTGATCTGCACAGTCAGGGTCAATGAACTGTAAAGTGTGGGTCTGTTGATGGATTCTGCCATTTGCAGACTGTCATTGACTGCAGAAATGTGGCCATCAAGGCTCCCGCATATCCAGCAGCCGCCTTCAACAGGAAGCGCTTCCACTCGCTCAATGTGCAACTGTTACCACCTCAAGTGGTTCCTTCAGGTCTGTACAAAGTTCCCGGGAAGCAGCCAACAACCTAAATACTATGGTATTCCCAGGTGGTATTGATTTCAGGATTCCTGCCCGCTTTCAAGGATGTCAGTGGCAATCACTCTCACATCTGGAATTTAGCACTTTTGTCCATGTCTGACCCATGAGGTCAGGAACTGAGTGACCCTGGTGGAATCCAAACTAAGCGTCAGTGAGCAGTTTATTGCAGCAAGTGCCACTTGATAGTGCTGTTGATGACCCCTTCCATCATTTCATCGACGATTGTGAGTAGACTGATGGGGTTAGGGGGGGTGGGGGATGGGGTGGAGGGGATGGGGTGGAGGGTAGTTGGTCAGGTTGGATTTGTCCTGCTCTTATATTCAGGACATACGTGGGCAGTTTTCCAGATTGCTGGGTAGATGCCAGTGTGGTAGCTGCAAATCCAGCACACGATTTTGCACACTCAGCTGTAGCCTCTATCTGGAGAGCTGCACAAGGGAATAAAATACTTGGGTGTTTTTTTTGACTGGCGCAGATGCAACGGGGCGAAGAGTCTTTTCTGTGCTGTTGACCTCTATAACTCTATTTGCCACCTTCAGGTTCAGCTGCTAGATTGAGGTGAGGCAGCAGTCTCACAGCTGATCCTCTTCTGTAAGTTAAAATAGTTCAGACTGATATTGCTATGTGCAAAGATTAATCTATCAGTTCTTAATATAGCAAGTGTATTTTAGCCCTGCTCTTTTGAAAAATCTACTTGAAACAAACCTATTTCTTTCAAGTAGATTTTTCAAAAGGTTGCTAAAAGATTTAAGGGGACAATATATTTTCCTGTAAGAAAGTGAACTTCCATATCACCGGAGATGGACAGCAGCGAATCAAAGACTGATGTCTCTGTTAACTGGAATCACTTGGGAATAAGTTGTTCATGGGACACAATTAAAGGTTTGGAAGTTTCAAATCTGACCTATTCCATGGTCTGAATTGTTTATCCCTCCCACAACTCACGAGAAGGGTAATTCTACCAGAGGATTGAAGAACATTAAACAGAATGTTTAGTATGGTTTTCATTTTTTTTTAAAAATAAAAATGTGCCCAAACTCCGAGCGGATCCACAAAATGTACAACTTGATTCCACACCCATTTCTGTAAACTGCAATTCTGTCAAAGTGGACTCTGTGCTGGAGTGGAATCACCAAACTTTACCACATCTCTAAGATGCTTGGACTTCACCTATATTATTATTGTGTAATTTTTAAAGTAAGGATGATTGCTGTAAATTTAAAGCAAACAAATTATTTTTGCAAATGATGACCAGCTTCCAATATGCATTTCTTACTCTTATAAGACATTCACTTTTATGCTTGATGTGGGTTTGTGTGGGCTGAAGATCTGCCCATTGCCTCCCTGATTACAATGTAAAGGCAAGCCATCATCACACCTATATTCTGGACCACTACCGAGCCCATGTATGCAACTTACGGCGTTTCCTTTTTAAAAAATTTAAAGTATCCAATTCTTTTCTTCCAATTAAGGGGAAATTTAGCGTGGCCAATTCACCTATCCTGCACAGCTTGGGCTGCAGGGGTGAGACCCACGCAAACACGGGGAGAATGTGCAAACTCCACACAGTGACCTGGAGCCGGGATCGAACCCGGGTCTTCAGCGTTGTGAGGCAGCAGTGCTAACCACTGCGTCATCGTGCCACCCTATTTATGCCATTTCTAACCCCAAGGGTTTCAGGGCCATGACTTTAGATTGATCAACAGTTAACTGAGAAAATGCAGAATTATCAATCAGCTGGTACCGTTGGGAAAGGCCTAATTCATTTAATTAATCTTAACCAGTTTCATCACTTTGTCTTGTGAGGTATTTCTAACTGTGTCCATGAAAATAATCAGAATAGAACTGATGGAACAAGTTTGCTACCATTTATGCTTCACGTCTGGCCGCTAGCCACACGCCGTTCAATTGCTGAAAGGTCCCCTTCGTTCAAAAAGTTGTCAGTCTGCCCAGATTAATTTGTATAACAGGAAAAAAAAAATTTATTTTGTAACTATTTTGTATTTTTTATAAATACTAAAATACCCTTAGTATAATCTTCATCAGAGCACTGTAAAGCAAATTTTGGCACCAAACCACACAAAGATTAAATAGGAAATAGTAGCTGGAATAGTCCATTTGACCCTTCTAGCCTGCTCAGTCATTCAACAAGTTCATGGCTGATCTACCTCAACTCCACTTTCCAGCATTATTCCCATAATCTTCAATTCCCCAAAATCAATCAGCCTCTGTCTTGACTATGCCAGCGACTGAGCATCCACAGTTCTCTGGGATAGAGAATTCTAACGATTCACAATCCTTTGAGTGAAGAAATTTCTCTTCACCTCAGCCCCAAATGGCCAACCCCTTACTCTGAGATTGTGACCCTGTGTTCTACGTTCCACAGCCAGAAGAGACATTTTCTCAGCATCAACCTATCAAGCCCAAGCCCCTGAAGAATTGAACGTTTCAACTAGGTTACCTCTCACTCGTCTAAACTCCAGGAAATATAGGCCTACTCTTCGCAATCTGTCCGCATTAGGCAATCTGCTCACCCCAGGAACCAGTAGTGAACTTTATCACACTCATTCTCCTGCAAGTCTGTCTTTCCTTTGGTAAAGAAAACAAAATTGCATACATTACTCCAGGTGTAACCTCACCAATGTGCTGTAGAACTGCAGTAAGACTTTTTTAGTTCAGTTCCTTTGTAACTAAAGCGAACATTTCATTTGACTTCCTAATTACTTGCAGTGGCTTCATGTTAACTTTTTGTGATTGACGTAGACCCAGTGACCATCTGAATGCCTTCATTCCCCAGTGTCTCAGCACTCAGTCCCTAACCCTAACATTTCTGACCAAGGTGGATAACTTCACATTTTGCCACTTGTGTTCCATCTGCCATGATCCTATCATTCACCTAACCTATCTATATTCCTCTGCAGCCTGTTAGTGCCCCCTTTCATCACTTACTATCATCAGCAAAATAAATATGTTACATTCAGTCCCCTCATTTGTAAATAGCCGAGGCCCGAGTTCTGATCCTTGTGGCCACTGCTGGCTACAGTCTGCCAGGCCAACATGTCTTGTTTATTCTTATTCTTGCTTTTCCATGCATTAACTAATTCTCAGTCTATGCTAACATATTACCCCAAATTCAGTTGTCCACATTTTGTGCAATTATATCTTTGTGTGGCATTTTATCGAATGCTTTTTGAAAATCCA
This sequence comes from Scyliorhinus canicula, assembly GCF_902713615.1. NCBI lineage: Eukaryota > Metazoa > Chordata > Chondrichthyes > Carcharhiniformes > Scyliorhinidae > Scyliorhinus > Scyliorhinus canicula. The sequence goes on along the minus strand of NC_052155.1, from coordinate 158,999,227 downwards.
AATGCACCTGTGGTTCCCCTTATCCATCTTACAAGTTGCATCCTCAAGAACTCTAACAGATTTAGCGCAGCAGCACAGTGGTATTCACAGTTGCTCCAGGGTCCCAAGTTCGATTCCCGGCTTGGGTCGCTGTCTGTGTGGAGTTTGCACTTGCTCCCCATGTCTGCATGGATTTCCTCCGGGTGCTCCGGTTTCCTCCCACAGCACAAAGATGTGCAGGTTAGGTGGATTGGCCATGCTAAATTGCCCTTAGTATCCAAAATAGGTTGGGTGGAGTTCCTGAGTTACGGCGATAGGATGCTGGCGTGGGCTTAAGTGGGGTGCTCTTTCCAAGGGCCGGTGCAGACTCGATGGGCTGAATGGCCTCCTTCTGCTCTGTAAATTCTATGATTTGTCAGATACAATTTCACTATCAAAAAATCCTCTTGTTCATTCAACGTCTTCATATTATGATTTTCTAAGTGTCCTGTAGCCATGGCCCTAATAATAGATCTTTCCTACTCCAGATGTTATGCTAACTAGCCTGTTATTCCCCTTTTTCTCACTGTCTCTTTTTTTAAGTTAAATTATGTCTACTACCTTCCAACCTCTGGGAACTGTTTGGGAATCTTCGGAATTCTGGAAGATCAAAGCTGATCTGCTACCTCGTTAAAAACACTAGGATATAGATTTTGCAGGGGATTTGTCACAATTTAGTCCAATTAATTTCTCTGGTACTATTTCCTTACCTGCAGCGATTTTACATGTTCATTAGACCCTTGGTTCACTATTATTTCAGAATTATTTTTTGTGTCATCTACTGTGAAGACAGATGCAAACAGGGCTGGAATTTCCTCTTTGAGGGAAACATCCAATGGGGTCTGTTTTTGTGTCAGAATTAGGTTTTAGGTTTTTCCCGGTCATAGACATAGAGCTTTACAGCACAGAAAGAGGCCCTTTGTGTCTGCACCGGCCATCAAGCACCTATCTGATATCGAGACATGTTTCCTTCCCAATTAAAGCTAGTGGGGATTGGAATGGGGGCAGGTTTCAAACATTCAAGGCAGCCATCACTGAAGCTGCTGGTTGGCCTGAGGGAGAGAGTTTGTGCTGAAGCCTGCCACTCCTCCACAGGGAAGCAAGATGTCATCGGGGAGGCAGAGGACTGGCGCCCATGAGACAGGTCCTTGTCCCAATGACTGAAAGTAGGGGACAACCTTGTCATACACCAGGAACACTTCTCTATTTATATCATCTCCCTCGTCTTCCAGTTCCTCCTCCTCTCTGACCTTCTGGGCCTGCGCTTCCCTTGATGAGCTGGCCACTTCAGAGCCTCAAGATCGGCACGGTGGAACAGTGGTTAGCACTGCTACCTACAGATTCAGGGTCCTGGATCCAATTCCGGCCTCGGATGACTGTGTAGCGTTTACAATTATCCCCGTGTCTGTATGGGTTTTCCTCTGGGTGCTCTGTTTTTTTCCCACAGTCCAAAGAGGTGCAGGTTAGGTGGATTGGCATGCCAAATTGCCCTTAGTGTCCAAAAGGTTAGGTGGGGTTACGGGGATAGGGTGGAGGCATGGGCTTAAGAAAGGTTCATGGGCTCTTTCCAAGTGCTGGTGCAGACTCGATGGACTGACTAGCCTTCTTCTGCACTGTAAAATCTATGAAGGTCCACACTTCTCACGAAGATCATATTATAGAGAGAACAGCAGACCACCATAATGACTGAAACCCTGGAAGAAGGAGGGTGTGACCAGGCAACACCTGAATGGTTCAGGCACCAGACGTGGCCCTCTGAATCTGGATCAATGATCTACAGGCCTCTGGGCCCCTGTCTATATCCTGTGCTCAGGGTAATGTCCTTCCCCTCTATGCCCCTCATTCTACTCCCCTCCATGCACCTCATCCTTCTCCCCCGGCCTCCGGTTACCTGGCTCGCTACCTTGTGTGTACAGGCTGCTGTTCCTCTTCGCCAATGGCCTTTTATATCTGAGCATTCAGCATCCACCTCAAGTAGCAGCCTTCCTGGTGATGAGGTGGAGTGCGAATAGCCATGCCCACTGCTCCAATGGTCACAAGATGCCAGACGATACTAGGAGGATGACAGCCCTGAACTGGCAAATATCTGAATGTCAGCTCCTCCCATGACCTGAAATGGGCTGCTACAAATTTTACTTCAAATGGTTAAACTCTTGACCCTTTGAAAAGTTTTCAATTGCTTTATGAAACTCTTCCTACCTCCATGACTTGCCCTGACATGGTCCTCACCTCCATGTGACTGGCGACCCCCAACGGGAATATGTTTTTAAGAGAGTAAGCTCTAAATGATCTTACTTGCCATGATAATAGGTGTGGGCCATGGTTCTCCTCTGCCCTCGGGGAGATTGGAGAGGGCAATAACATAAAACATAGAACATAGAATAGTACAGCACAGAACAGGCCCTTCGGCCCTCGATGTTGTGCCGAGCAATGATCACCCTACTTAAACCCACGTAACCCATATACCCGTAACCCAACAATCCCCCCATTAACCTTACACTACGGGCAATTTAGCATGGCCAATCCACCTAACCCGCACATCTTTGGACTGTGGGGGGAAACCGGAGCACCCGGAGGAAACCCACGCACACACGGGGAGGACGTGCAGACTCCACACAGACAGTGACCCAGCCGGGAATCGAACCTGGGACCCTGGAGCTGTGAAGCATTGATGCTAACCACCATGCTACCGTGAGGCCCCCAGGACTTCTGGTCACCAGATGATGCAGCCATCTTTTTTACTTGCCCCCCCCCCCCCTTTCTATTTCTTATTCAGAGTCATTATGGCAAGAAGGAGGCCATTCGATCCACTAAATCATGTTGGCCTTCTGTAGAGCAAATAGTCTGTCGCATTCCCATTGTCTATCTCCATAGCCCTGCAAGTTTATTTCCTTCAAAGGTCCAGACAAATTTCTTTCAGTATCCTCATAGGTGGTACGTTCTAGGTCAATACCATTCCTGAGGAAGTTATTCCTCACATTTCCTGCACTCTTACCCCAAACATTAAATCTGTGTCCCCAAGTCTTTTACCATCGGCTAATGGGAAGTTTTTCCTTGTCTACCTTGTCTGAACAGGTTGTCTAAACCTGTTATAATCTTTCACTGTATGGTGCTAGCAAATCTCCCCTGAAGTTCCTTTACACCAAGAAAAACAACCCCACCTTCCCCAACCTGTCCTGGCAGGTAAAGTCGTCATTAGAACCATGTTGATAAATCTCCTCAGCACCCTCTCAAGGACCCTTTCAGCTTTCCTAAAGAGTGGTGAGCAGAACTGGACATTGTCCTCTAGTTGCGGCTGAACCAGATCTTTACAGACGTTTATCATAACTTACTTTCTTTTATATTTAGACCCCCATTTATAAAGCCCGAGATCCCAAATGCTTTGCAAATATGACTGCCAATATGTTCCACCACTTTCAAGGATTTGTGCACCTCGACTCCATGATCCCTGCACACTTCGAACTGTGTCATTAAGACTGTGTTGTCTTTCCCTACCCCTTATGCCAAAATGCACCACCTCACACTTCTCTTTATTAAATTCCACCTGCCACGTTTGTTAATTCTGCTAACCTATCTATTTCCTGTTGCAGTCAATTTGTCTCATCCTCACTATCTGCCACATCTCCAGCATTGGTATCATTGGAAAATGGTGAAATTTTACTCTGTATTCCAATATCCAAGCCATACAGTGGTTCGAGCACTAACCTTTGGAAAACACCAACCTCCAGTCTGATGACAAACATTGACCAGGGCTCACTGTTTTCTCTCCTTAAGCTATTTTTTAAAATCCAAACTGACATTTAACCTTCTATTCTAGGAATTTCAGTTTTGTTGATCAGCCTTTTATCTGGTACTTTATCAATTACTTTGTTAAAATCCAGAGAGAAAAAAATCCATTGCAGTACCTTCATTAACCTTCTTCATTAATTGGACGATTAGATCATTGATATATTGGAAAATCATCATGGCAGCTGAATTATGATGTTGATTCAAATTCAGCAAGTATTCAGAATTCATAACATGGTTATGGACAATCATTAAAATTAAAATAAAGTCTACAATCATTTTTTAAAATTATACAATTATAAACATTTAAGGATACAAATAATTAAGATAAATTGTAAAATGCAGGTCTCCTTAATTCATAAAATAAAAGTTAAAGGTCTATTGCAGCCTGCTTCGTATTAAAGTCCACACATCAATGTTGTCAGGTTGAGTTCATTAAATTCTCAATCATTGACAAATTATTTGAGTTTTCTTAAAGTGGGTCAAGCACAATTCGCCTTTTAAAAATCCAAATCTTAGTTAACTCAAACCTCTCCAAGTGTCTGTTGACATTGTCCCTGATTATTGTTACCAGGCTGGATTCTCCGCTTGGGAGTTCTCCTGCCGGAGGAGAATTGCTCCTGGTTTGTGCTCGTGCTGAGAGCCGCACCCAGGACCAATTTCCTCTTCCTTGCCATGCTAATTTATGTTTGGCAGGGAGCCTGTTGCCATTTGGAGCTGGCAAATCTGAAGCCCCCTATATCCAGAGAACCCACCATATTAGAGAACACGCATTAGAAATACTCCAGATCAGAGATTCGATATCAGACATCTATATCAGAGACCCCCCCCATATCCGAGACCCCCCATGTCAGATACCCCCCATATCAGAGAACCCACCCAAATCGGAAACCCCACATATCAGAGACCTCCCCTTAAGTCACCCCTGCCTGGATGCTGAAAAGGAGCCCAGGCGGAAACACTGAAAAATCACTGCTTTTTCATTTCCCTTCAGTCCCTTACACTTTGTTGCCTCAGACATGAGAAAGTAGCAGCTGTTACTTAATAGGCCAAAACACATCACGAGGCCTTACACTTTCTCAGATCCTTTGATCTGTGAGGCTTCTATTCACTTTCAAAGGGAAATGGCTTTTAGTAGGTTGTAATTGATGGTGTACTAGCTTCCACACAGCCAGATGTCTAGATTGTTTATTTTCATCTCCCTCCATGCTTGAATGCATCCAAGGGCGGCACAGTAGCACAGTGGTTAGCAATGCTTGGTTCACAGCTCCAGGGTCCCAGCTTGGGTCACTGTCTGTGCGGAGTCTGCACGTTCTCCCCGTGTCTACGTGGGTTTCCTCCATGCGCTCTGGTTTCCTCCCACAGTCCAAAGATGTGTAGGTTAGGTGGATTGACCATGCTGAATTGCTCTTAGTATCCAAAAGGATTAGGTGGGTTTACGGGGATGGGGTGGAGGGTTTCCAAGGGCCGGTGCAGACTCGATGGGCTGAATGTTCTCCTTCTGCACTGTAAATTCTATGATTCTATGAAGTACACTGCTGTGAACCTAACCACAATGTTTATAAACATCTAAAAGATGAGTGTTTCACTCCCTCTTTTTCTCAGCATTTAACTGATTTTGTCGTGGTAAGAACATGTCAATCATAGCTAGATATTTGGAAATATTATACCACAGCTAAATATTTAGAAATATTATGGTCTTTGACATGGGGGTCTTTTGGGGGGGGGGGGGTCTGATGGGAGGTCTGATGGGGGTCTTTAATATGGGGTCTTATGGGGGTTTCTAATATAGGGGTCTGATTGGTGGGCTGGGCAGAGGATTTGTATTGTGGGGGGGAAGCCCTCCAATGGATTTTGGGGGCACCTACGTTACATACTTACCCCCTTGTGGGATTCGCTGCATCAGCACCACACTTGAATATACTTGCACCAATCCACACACAGCGTAAATCTTGCCCGAGAGGGCCGGAGCGTCACAAGGGTGTGGAGAATCGGGCTTCCAGCCCGTTAGTCGGATGCAAATTGGTTGAAATTACCTATCTGCATCCCCCCTTGCCAATGTGGGACCGGAGCATTGGAATGGATCAGCACCCGGCACTGATCCAATTTCGAGCCCAATGCTTGATTCTTCCCCGCATTGGGAAGCCCGCTATTGGCGGCACACAGTGTAGAATCCACCCACTGCCTCCACTTTGATTTCCCTTTAAATCTGGGATGCAAGCCATCCAGACTTGATGACTTATTTATTCTAAGCATTGTCAGTTTTTTCAGCACCTCCTGCCAAGCAATTTTCATCCCATCCATAACCTCTGCCACCTTCACTTCATATTTTGTCAGCATCCTATTCCATAGTAAATGCCAATAGAAAGCACTTATTATGTATTTACCCTCACCCTGCACCTCTAAAGCATACATTCCTATCTTTGTCCAGGTAGGCCCACCCCACCTATTACATCCCACTTACTATTTACATGCTGCTAGAACATTTTTATATAATCTCCTATGTGAGCTGCCACTCTATTCTCATATCCCCACTTTGCCAGTCTTATTTTCCTCTAATTTCCACTTCAACATATTGACCGAAATTTCCCGAATATTGGGATTATCTTTTCATGCTGGCAGCGCACCCCAGCCCCTGGGTTTCCCGGCGACATGGGGTGTCTTCAATGGAAAATCCCATTGGCAAGCGGCAGGAATAGAGAATCACGCGCCAGCGAACGGCACGTTGCCGAGAAACAATCGGCTGGAGGAAAGGAGAATTCCGCCCATTGTATTTGCCAAGGTTCTTGCTTGAAGAAAGCACCTGACATGTATCATACACACTGGGCGCAATCCTCCCATTGGGAGACCAAGGGCGGAATTCTCTGCTCCCGGGAAAAATCGGGAAGGCCGTCGTGAACTCGGCCGAGTTTCACGTCGGCCTCGGAGGCCGCTCCTCTTACCGTATTCACCACCACCCGGGGGGCTAGGAGCGGCGCTCCGTTATTCTCGGCCGCCGGGCCTTGACGTTTGCGTCAAGGCGGCGCACCGAGAATGACGCGGCGGCGCCGCCTATGTGATGTCAGCCGCGCATGCGCAGGTTGGACGGCTCCAACCCGCGCATGCGCGGGTGACGTTACGACGGCTGACGGCTCAAACACGCGCATGCTCGGTGGCCGTCTTCCCCTCCGCTGCCCCGCAAGACGTGGCGGCATGATCTTGCGGGGCGGCGGAGGGGAAAGAGTGCGTCGCTTTGAGACGCCGGCCCGACGATCGGTGGGCACCGATCGCGGGCCAGTCCCCTCCCGAGCACGGCCGTGGTGCTCACTCCTCTCTCTGCCCCCCACAAGCTTCAAACGGGCCTTTGGAGGCCATGTTCACGACGGCAGCGACCAGGTGTGGTTGCCGCCGTTGTGAAACAGTCGCGAACGGCAGGCTGCTCGGCCCATCCGGTTCGGAGAATTGGCGGTCGCCGTGAAAAACGGCGAGCGCCGATTCTTCCGAGCAGGGGGTGGGAGAATCGCGGGGGGCGTCAGGGGGGCGTGAAATGAGTCGCCCGGCCCTCCCACGATTCTCCCACCCGGCGTGGGAGCGGAGAATCAAGCCCCAAGTGCCGATGCCGGAGTGAAAACCGGAGTGTTTCACTCCAGCGTTGGAGGCCGCTCCCAGCCCCCTATTCTCCCGACCGCGGGGGGCTAGGAGCGGCGTCGCGCCGATTACGCGTGCCGGGCATTGGCGCCACGTAAAAGCGGCGGCAGGTAAATGACGTCACCCGTGCTTGCGCGGGTTGGCCGGCGCCAACCCACGCATGCGCAGTTACTGTCCTCCCCGAGACCGCCCCGCAAGAAGATGTCGGATGGATCTTGCGGGGCAGCGGAGGAAAGGAGGTCCCCCTTCAGAGAGGCTGACCCGCCGATTGGTGGGCACCAATTGTGGGCCTTAACCCTTTTGAGGCCCCCCCCCCCCACTCAGCGTTCCCACGCTGTTCCCGCCGGCAGCAACCAGGTGTGGACGGCGCCAGCGGGAACCCGTTGTGTTGGGCAGGCCGTTCGGCCCATCTGGGCCGGAGATTCACCCCTCGCCTTTAGCAAACGGCGAGCGCCGATTCTCCCAGCGGCCAGCCGTGATTCTCGCCGCGCCGGTTTGGGGGGGGGGGGAGAATCGCGTGCGGGCGTCAGGGCGGCGTGTCAGCCCCGGCGATTCTCCCATCCGGCATGGGAGGGGAGAATCCCGCCCCCTCTCTTTAGGTTTCATCATGTTCGCTGCTCTCTCATCATCCCATTCCCCTACCTTTTTCCCTTTTTTGTTTATCTAGCCTGTTCCTGAAATATCTCCTTAAAGACCTCCTATTGTTACAATATCATTTTTCCTGCCTGTCCTTGGTTATATTTTACCCTGGCTAGATTTCCTCTCATCCCATTGAAGTTTGCGTCTTCTAATTTAGAAGCTTGATTTGAAATTTTTCCTTGTTCTTAGAATCCTAGAAAATTTACAGCATTGAAAGAGGCCGCTTGGCCCATAGTGTCTGCGTCGGCCGAAAAAGAGCCACCCTACCTCATCTCACTTTGCAGTATTTGGTCTCTAACCCTGCATGGTAAAGACATGAGTAACAGAGTTTTGGATGACCTCATGTTTATGGAGGGTAGAATATAGAATGAGATCAGCCAAAAGTTCATTGGGATGGTTGAATCCAAAGATAACAAAGGCAAGAATGAAGGTTTCAGCAGCAGATTAACTGAGACTGGGTTGACGTTGGGCAATTATGGAGGTAGAAATCGGCAGTTTTAGTGGTGGCACAAAAATGAGGTATAAAGCTCAACTGGAGATCAAATGTGATATTAACATGGCATTTTCCAGTTATAAAGGAATAGCGTGAAGTAGGGAAACTTTAGACTACTGTAAGTTGATGGAGGAACATCACCTCCAGCCAAGCAGCAAGATGTGATTCAACCTGACAAAGCTTTGCAAGTTGACTGTAATGCAGAATGTGCTCATTTTTCCAAAGAAGACCAACAGTTTTAACCCATACTCGTTTTTTGCTTCACTGGGCTCACATTCATATTCTGCTACTTTAACTTAAATAAACTATTTAAGTTTCAAAACATAATTTGTGCCACAGCTGGGCCCAGGAGCTGGTCGTGCTTTCTTTTTGCTGAATTTGCTGCTGTTCTGAATGCAGCACATTTATCTTTTTCACTGTGTTTTTGCAGGGTGCTAATAAAAAGGTGTTATTAATTGTAATGATCTGTGCATAGGAACAAAAACTTAGTTCTATAGCACTCCTCGTGAAAAGAAAATATTGAGAATTTGACAAATTGAAATGGTTGAAGAGCAGGTTAAATGAAGCAGGAATACAGTTAGCAGGGCTCATGAAGACACTGGCGAAGAGAAGGGTTTTTCAGAGGCTTTTTAATGGGCAAGAAAGAAGGGTCAAGGAAAAGAGTTCTCCAGGAAGGATTCCAGAGGGCTGGTGTTTAGTGATTGAGGCCTAGAGCGAAAAGGGCAGGAAAATGAATGGAGTTGGAGGAGTGGAGAGTGAGTGAGGCTCCTATGCAGATTTATTTTCAGTTTTCCCCGATAAATTGGTGTGAATGAGGCTTTACTGTCATTACTGGAGTCCACTTACACCAAGAGGCTGTGTTTCTTTGATGCTTCCCGTTAATAAGAGCCATGAGGACAGCAAATGAGCCATTCAACCTTTTGTGAAATAAATGAGGTATTGTTCTTTCAGTGTAATGCCTTTTAGTTCACTATTTGAAAAAAACTCACGTTGGCATTATTGAAAAAATTTGGGCTTGCTGTGCGGAGGTAGGTTGAGCCACCATCCCACCTGTGCTGGTCACCTTTTGCTGGGAATAACGCATTTTTCTCAGCTACGGGTCAGGCTTCCACAGCTGGCTCCTTAATCATGACCTTTGACATTAATAAAACTGCATATGTTTAATGTTTCACCTGAGAAAGGAGCTGTGCCCCGAAACCTAGGGATTCAAAACAAACCTGTTAGACGTTAACCTGGTGTTGTAAGACTTCTTATTGTGCCCACCCCCAGTCCAACGTCGGCATCTCCACATCATATTAGGGCAGCACGGTAGCATTGTGGATAGCACAATTGCTTCACAGCTCCAGGGTCCCAAGTTCGATTCCGGCTTGGGTCACTGTCTGTGTGGAGTCTGCACGTTCTCCCTGTGCGTGCGTGGGTTTCCTCCGGGTGCTCCGGTTTCCTCCCATAGTCCAAAGATGTGCAGGTTAGGTGGATTGGACATGATAAATGGCCCATAGTGTCCAAAATTGCCCTTAGTGTTGGGTGGGGTTACTGGGTTATGGGGATAGGGTAGAGGTGTTGACCTTGGGTAGGGTGCTCTTTCCAAGAGCCGGTGCAGACTCGATGGGCCGAATGGCCTCCTTCTGCACTGTAAGTTCTATGATAATCTATGTTTAATACAAACAGCCAATTTCAAAAAGGAATTTGGAGACCGAATCATAGAACGGCTTCTTGATTTGAATCAGGCTCAGGAATGAGAGTTGCATGAAAGGGGAAGAGGATCTCAATCATTCATGTAAATAGGAAACTCAATTGGAAATGCATAGATAGTACTTGTGAAAAAGTACATCTGTTCCGCTAAAACAGGTCATTAAATAAAGAAAAGGAAGGAAACAAGTTCATGATAAATAAGACACAGCTTTAGAATGTGCTGTTATTGCTCCTCTTTCCTCTTTCTGTGGTTTCTGTTCAGTACATCATATCTCAGCCAAGAGATTGGATAGAATTTGTGTCTTCCGGTAATCTCCTTTCACCTGCTACGGTCAGATGAAAAACTGACCTTGTAAGGATGCAGAGCCACAATCCTGCATGTGATCACTGTATAACGTAGAGCATTGGTCTTCTAATGTACCAGTCTACCATAAGATATACCACTTCTGCTAAGTACGCTATTGATTTAAGTGATATTTGAATCGTGTCCCGATTCCCATTTTGTCCAAATTCATTGTATTTTATTCCTTTTGTAAGTTAGATTATTTGTAGAAAATATTTTTCCTTTCAAAATGAAATTAATATGATTTTCCGATGAGCTAACTCTTTATACAATGCCTGACTCATAAAATTTACATAGAAGCCCATTGGGCCCATCGTCTGCACGGGCCTTCAGAAAGAGCACCCTACTTAAGCCCATTAGAACACCCTATCCCCATAACCCAGAAACACCATGTAACCTTTTTGGACATCAAGGGGCAATTTAGCCTGGCCAATCCACCAAACCTGTACATCTTTGGACTGTGAGAGGAAACTGGAGCAATTGGAGAAAACCCACCCAGATACGGGGAGAATGTGCAAACTCCACACTGACAGTCACCTGAGGCTGGAATTGAACCCGGGTCCCTGGAGCTGTGAGGCAGTAGTGCTAACCACTGCGCCACCCATGGTGGCGTAGCTAGATCACTGATTGATCAAAGAGTTTGCATTTCTCCTTTTTGCACAATCAAGCGTTAACTTCAAACAGGCCATATGTGGAATATCATTCGCTGGTGCCTTTCCCTAACTGGGAACATTTTCAAACAGAAAATAATAGAGTTGGGAGATAAGTTACGAGTTATAAGCAGACAGTACCAGATAATTAAGACATATTAACATGTGGCTGCCATGAGAGGGATTGAAGGATGCAGTGAATAGACATTTACATGAGGATTGACTGAGAAAGGAATTGCCTTATAAAACCTACTTGCCTTTTCCTGTTCTGATATATTTGCAAAGCAGAATCAATAGAGAGCCTTGAAATAGTTTGCTTGCGTATTCATTTCCTTGGCTAACAAAAGTCTCACTGAGGAATTGAAACAAATAGCAGCAATGAACATTGAAACCCTTTGAGATTTTTCTATATATATGTATTTTATTTGTATTTTTTGATTGTAATGTATTTTAAATCTATCCTTTTCCAGGATAAAGTGCCAAGAGAATAGGCAGCCAGATACTTGCAACATATATCTATTTTTACAGAATATTTTGCTGATTATAAATCCCAGTAGTGTATACATGTCTGATCGACAAATTATTTAGACATTTGAAGAGAGACAGAAAGCCTTACAAATTCACAGAGAAGTCTAGATCATCCTTCTGGCACACTTACTTTTGGGTTTCAAAATACAGATTATAGCTGACTGGAATATAATAGATTTTTATAGTGAAAATTAGACCTTTATCACATACAGCATAAGCAAGCTACAGCACTTAAAAATTATCTTCTGTTATATAGCTAGGACACTGTTATTCCCAGATGCATAAGAAGAGATTTTACCACCAAAATAGGTGAGTTGTGTTTGGATGAGATGCAAAATCTTTAAATCTCAAATGCAACTCCAAGCAATCTATTTCCAGCTTTGAGTGAAACAGGACAGCGGACGTGCAATCTTCTCCCAGGAGATGAACTAGCAATTTAAATATTTTTAACATGGTTTGAGCTCCACATTTAGCCTCTTTTTACAGGTATAACCTTGGCTGACCAGGTTAACCAGGCTGCAGGAAACTTGACAGTTCAAGGGGGGCAAGGGCAGCTTTGGGGAAAATGTTAGTGGCTTTGTGGTACTACTGGCGGGTCAGGAGGAGCACGGGTGTTTCTCGCCCACCAAGTTCATAGAATTTATAGTGCACAAGGAGGCCATTCGGCCCATCCGAGTCTGCACTGGCTCTTTGGAAATAGCACCCCACTTAAGCCCACGCCTCCATCCCACCCCCATCCCCATAATCCAGTAACCCCAATAATCCTTTTTTGGGACACTAAGGGCAATTTATTATGGCCAATCCACATAACCTGTACACCTTTGGACTGTGGAGGAAACCGGAGCACCCGGAGGAAAGCCACGCAGACACGAGGAGAACGTGCAGACTCAGCACAGACAGCGACCCAAGCCGGGAATCGAACCTGGGACCTTGGAGCTGTGAAGCAACTGTGCTAACCATTGTGCTACCGTGCCATGCACACTTCTCCAGAAGTGCAACCATACCCCCAAACCAAAAAAAAAAACTCCTCACCCTTTCCCTCCAAGCTCAGGAATCCAAAACCCCTCCCCTACCCCTTGCTGGTCTCGAAGCTGCTCCTGCAGCTGCCTTTAGCATGTTTTCCACGTGACACGGTACCAGGTCTGTCTGTCTTGTTGACTTCCCGGTGTGGAACCTATTGGAAAACAAGGATGCATGTTGTGGAATCAAAACTCAGCAACAGGTGGGTAACCCTGAAATTCCTGACCAAAACCTCGTCTGTCTGCTTACCCAACCTATCCCTGTAAATATTGGGGCTATTACGATCCTGGACTAAATCCCAACAGTGGCTAGGATACTGGACAGAAACCCCAATATTTCATTTTCATTTTGTAAAACTGAGGAAAGGATACCTCTTGCCAGGAATGATTTCAGACAAAATAGGGATATGGTATGTTGAAACAAACATTATTACTAACACAGTATTAAAATATACTTAATATCATACAAGCTAAATAGCTTACAATTACCCCTTAAACAATGCTAATAAATAGAGTGACACAATAACCCTTAACTGCTATCTTTATTCCCACTCAATCAACAAAATCATCTCAACTCTCAATCCACTTTCAAATACAGTTAGCACTCAGGAATATCTGCTGTCCAGATATGTCTGGATACTGTACTTTGTGAAAGAAAGATTTTTTGACGCTGCTTTAAAGAAAGAGACCTGACCTTGTCAGAATAATGCAGGACCTCCGCCTGAAGTCTTCAGAAACTGTCTTTGTAGTTTGACTTCCATCTCCAGAACTGAAACTAAACTGCTTCTCTACAAAATGTCTGGTACTCTAACTCCTCTCATTAATTACATCACCTCACAAAGCTGAAACACTAAGGGCGCGATTCTCCCAAAACGGGAGAAATCGTAAAGCTGCCGTAAAACCCGGGCGGGTTTTACGGCAGCGCGCCCCTTCCCGACCGGGGACCGATTCTGGTCCCCGGTCAGGGCTAGCAGCCCGACGCCGTAGGCTCCGGCAAGACGGGCTTAACGATTTTCGTTAAGCCCGCTTGCCGGAGTTAGCACCGGCTGACGCGTCATATGACGTCAGCCGCGCATGCGCAGTTTGGAAGACTCCAACCCGCGCATGCGCGGGTGACGTCATCGCATTTTTGCGTGAAACCCGCGCAAGCGCGGGCCGGTTTGCCCCTCAGCCGCCCCGCGAATGGATACTGCGGGGCGGCGGAAGGACAAGTAGTGCGCGGGCATCGGGCCCGCTGCCCGTGATCGGTGCCCACCGATCGCGGGCCCATGGCACCCTTGGCACGGCCGTGGTACGGCCGTGCCAATCGGTGCCATGGTTATTAATAGCGAGTTTGTGACGCCGTTTTTACGAACGGCAAGACCAGGTGTGTTTGCCGTTCGTAAAAACGGCGGAAAGGGCTGGGACTTCGGCCCATCTAACAGCTGAGAATCGCTGCCGGCCGTAAAAAAACGGCGGCAGCGATTCGGGTCGGGACTTCGGCGGGGGGGGGGGGGGGGGGGGGGGGGGGGGAGAATAGCGGGAGGGCGGCAAAAATGTCGGGAAGGCCCTCCCGCTATTCTCCCACCCGTCGTGGGGGGCGGAGAATTTCGCCCCACGTATCTAATTAACTCCACAAGGAACATGCTTAATTCCACAAAACTGGCCAATGAAAGCCCAATTAAGGGTCCAATCCTGGTGCTTCTGTTACTAACCTGGAAGGCGGAGGGGTACCATCTGTCCTGGTGGTAATCAAATCCATGTCCTCAGAGCATTACCCTGGGTCTCTGGATTACGAGGCCAGTGACAATACCACTACGCCACTGCCTCCCACTGGCATCGGAAAGGAGGGAGACCTTCTTAGAACCAACCCACTGACCTTGCTGCTGACTCCTGCCCTCTCCCCAACCCTGAGACTGCCATCCCATGACTCTTACCCTGTACCTGGATCTCTCCTTGATCCGAGGCCTCAAGTGGCTCATTGTCTCTGAAGGTCTGCTGAATAGAGAAGACTGCCAGGCTCTGATAGACTGGCAGCTCTACTGTTCCACCCCCATGCCCCAGCTTCCTTGATCCTGGGGTAAGGCCCATGCTGACTTGTTAAGTGCCTGTGTATCAGAAGTTGCAGCAACCCTTCTGGAAAAGTGAAAACATGGGGTCTCACTGACCGTCCAGCTGGCGGCTGTGTCTCCAGTCACCAGCACAAGATTCCGCCCACACTGTAGAGTGCTTTAAAGTTCTTCACTTTAAGGTAAATTGAGCTATTTATATTTTTCATTACCACGTCCATAAAGTATATAATGGGCAGAATTTTACATTCACTGTTGGGACAGCTGTTCCTCCAGATACAGCACAAAACTGTATATTGTGATGTCCAGTTCCCAACATCACTGTGTCCAGTCACAATAACCTGGACATTGAGGATACTCACTTACCCTTGCAGCACGGAAAAGGTCAATCAGCTTTCTTTGGTGGCATGGTAGCAATGTCCTGCAGACTACCCCATGGCTACTGACCTCCTCTGCCTCCTCCATCCGGGCTTGCTTTGGTCAGGTGGGGATGTCTCCACTTTCTATCCTGCTGGAGGACAATCTCTCACTATCCCACAACCTGGAATCCCCATGCAGGGGACACCATCAAAACATAGGGCTGTCTATGTCCGTGCCTCCACCATTGCTCCAGTATGCAACCCCGTTGTCTTTTAAACATCTGTACCAGTGGTTGAGGAGGTGGAGACAGTTAAACGTGGTGGTGAGCACCTCATAAGGACTTGGGCTGTCAAAGATGGCAGTAGCATTCTGAGTGCAACAATTACTCAGTACACCGACAATTTGTGCTGTCCTGTTGTTGTCCTTCTATGGCCGGCTGTTCAAGTGCTACATTGTCAGAGGTGCAGTCTTTCAGGTGATGTTTTAAATTCAGATATCATTTACTTGCTTAGGTAGGCATAAAGGTCCCATTGTACTGTTTGAAGGAAAGTAGGGAGGTGACTCAGCTAAAACCTCTCCCTGCACTAACACTGCCAAAAACATATCATTGGGACCTTGCTGTGTACAATTTGGCTGGTGTAGGTACCTGTAGCGTAACAAGTGTGTAAATTACCCTGGAACATCCTACAGATGTCAAAGGTTCGATATAAATGCAAATTTGTTCTTTTTTTAATTCACAAGCTTGGTAAAGGGGCAGGAATGTTCTTTTTCTCCTTTGTGTACAATTCCTAATGTTTTCGGCAGTGTTTATGACATGTTGAATATGGAGCGGTGTATGAAAAAGAATAGAAAACAACCTTAAAGTGAGAAAAGTAATAATCATACGGTATACATTTCCATCATTTGGTCTAATTCTTGTCAATTTAAACCTATAAATACATTCTGATAATCATCTCAATGAGATTAGTGTAGGAAATCACTTTATCAAGTTCATCATGCAAGATATCGTACTCTTGCCATGCATCATTCAGTAATTCTCTTACCTCCTTGCATTTCCTAAGGGTTTAATTAAATGTTATGTGAAAGGTTGGCACCAGAATCAGTTGCAAAGATCAGTTGATGAAGTGGAAACTTGTCACCAAGGGTTTAAGAATTTTGCCAGCCTCATACATCAACATAAGAATAAATTCACAGCACAAAACAGCAACCGGAGCTCATCTAGCGCAGTTATAACATTATAAATAAAAGCGTCCACAACAATATACAGCTGTGCATGACAGCAAGATCCCTTGGCTTTAAGTGAAGTAAAAATGCCATCACTCAAAAGAAAACTAGATATTTAATTTTCTTACAAACATCTAGACGAGGAGTGGGAGTAAACCATCATGCCCTCGAGCCTGCTCCGCCATTTAATAAGACCATGGCTAATCTGAGAGCGACCTCAAGTCTGCATCCTGCCTATCCCCAGTGACCTATCACCCCCTTGCTTACCAAGAATCTAACCACCTCAGTCTTAAAAACTCAAAGGCTCTGCTTCCACCGTCTTTTTAGGAAGAGAGTTCCAAAGACTCATAACCCTCTGATAGAAACAATTTCACCTCATCGCAGTTTTAAATGGACAACGCCTTATTTCTCAAGAGGGACCTCGAGTTCCAGATTCTCCTACAAGAGGAAACAGCCTCTCAATATCCACCCTATCAAAATCCTTCAGAATCTATGGGCGCGATTCTCCGCTGCCCACGACGGGTCGGAGAATAGCGGGAGGGCCTCCCCGACAATTTTCACGGCCAACCGTCCTCTTCACAACTTACTTTCTTACTTATAGAACATAGAACAGTACAGCACAGAACAGGCCCTTCGGCCCTCAATGTTGTGCCGAGCCATGATCACCCTACTCAAACCCACGTATCCACCCTATACCCGTAACCCAACAACCCCCCCCTTAACCTTACTTTTATTAGGACACTACGGGCAATTTAGCATGGCCAATCCACCTAACCCGCACATCTTTGTGCAATCAGCACATTGGCAACCATCCCATCCATCCCTTCATGCAAGTAATTTGTATAAATTGAAAACAGTTGAGGTGTCAGTATTGATCCCTGTGCCACTGCACTCGTCACACCATTCTAATTTGAAATAAATCAATTTTTGCCCATTGTCTGCTTCATACGAGCCAACCAATCTTCCACCCATGCCAATATGTTACTCCATATACTATGAGCTTTTATGTTACGCAATAACCTTTGATGCAGCGCTTTTCAAATGCCTTCTGAAAATCTAAATACAGTACATCCATCGGTTCCCTTTTATCTACAGCACATGTTACTTCCTTAAAGCGCTCCAATAAGTTTGTTAAATATGATTTTCCTTCCACAATGTTGACTCCATGGTGACTCTGCCTGATTAACTTGTATCTGGTCCAAGTGCCCTGCTGTGGCTTCTTTAATAATAGCTTCTAACATTTCCTCTATGACAGATGTTATGCTAACTGGTCCGCAGTATCCCACTTTCTGTTTCCTTCTCTTTTTGAATAATGGAGTTACATTTTCTCTCTTCGAATCTAATAAGATCTTCACCAAATCTAGGGAGTTTTGCAAAATTCTATTCCACTAGCCACTCCTTTTAAGACCCTAGAATGAATTCCTTCAGGACTCGGGCACTTGTCAGCCCACAACTTCAACACTTTACTTAGTGCCACTTCCCTGGTGATTGTAATTTTCCTGAGTTTCTCCGTCCCATCCATTTCCTGATTTATAGCTATTTCTGGGATGTGACTTGTATCCTCTACAGCGAAGACTGCTGCAAAAGACCTGTTCAATGCATCTGCCACCTCCTTGTTTTCCATGATCTATTCACCAGACTCACTTCCTATAAGACCAAATCTCACTTTAACTCTTTTCTTTCTTAAATATTTATGACATCTCTTGCTATCTGTTTTTAAATTTCTGGCTCGCTTTCTCTCATATTCCAGTTTTTCCTGCCTTATTATTTTTTTAGTTATCCTTTGATGTTCCTTATATTCTGTCCAACCTTTTGACCTTCAATCTGTCTTTGCACAACTTTTTCTGTAAGCTTGATACTATCTTTAACCTTTCAAGTTAACCATGAAAGTTGTGTCCAATCTTTAAATTTTTTCTTACTCATTACAATTACATATTCCGTGGGCATAATTCAGCGGACTGAAGTAAAGTTTACTGAATGGCACGTTTAGCGGGGTGTTTCTCGGAGGCTGCAGCGCTGAGAAACGCCCCGTTATCCATCGGCAATTTGCCGTTTCTTTTTGGCCTTGGGAGTGGGGGTTTCTCTCTGCCGCCGAGGCCATGGTGAGCTGATCTCACTAGCAGGAAAGGATTCTCGCAGATCGAGGCACCATTTTGTCCAGCAACCCTGATCTCCTCCTGCCCCCCCCCCCCCCCCCCCCAACACCACCACCACTCCCTTTGAGGTTACCCACCCCGCCTTTTACTCACCCCTCGGGGAGGACCCCTGGTCCTACTCCTGGCAGTGCCAACCTTGTCTCTGGGCACTCTGCCAGCCTGGTGCCAGGGGAATTGCCAGGTTGGCAGCCTGCATTGTCCCCAACCACCCGGGGTCTTAAATGGCATGGGCGACCGCTGAGGTGCCTTTACGCCTGGTCCATGTTTGTGTGGACCAGTACTAAATGGTGAGACCTGGGCGCCAGGTGAATCCATTAGGCTCACTTAAGTATTCAGATCTGCGTCACGGCCAGCGAGGGTGAGATCCAGATCATGCCTGGTGGAATGAGTCGGGTAACTTGTGATCGGCCCGGTGCGGAGCGCGATTTGAGGCTCACACGCGATTCACCCGCTGCACCTGGATCTGCGCTAGCGCAATAGGGTCGCTGATGTGGATTCTGAGATCCCCTTAAATGTTTGCCACTACATATCTATTGACCTATCCTTTAACCTAATTTGCCAGTTCACTTTTCCCAGCTCTGCTGTTACAACAACATTAAAATAATATCAACATTTCAGGTTGATTTATAAGCAAGAGATACTGATTATTAATCAGTCTCCACTGCTTTGTTAAGTTCTAAATCACAAGATGGTACTTAATGGAGGTGATGGGCGTCTCACCTGCTGGTTGGAAAGTGGAAGGTGTTTCAGGTCCAATCAGGCATTTAACTGGACAAGGCAGGCGTTCCCGTGGGGACTGAGGTTTTGCCTGCCAATAGCAGCTGGTCAATCAGAGGTCAGCTGCTCCTCATTACTTGGCAGCACTGCAAAGTAGAGGGGGGGGGGGGGGGGCTGCTGCCGGAAGGATCACTCTGGACCCAGGCACATGCAAATAATAATGGGCGGCAGGGGTCATCGGAGGGGGGGGGGGGGGGGGGGGTTTGAGAGGGGATGGTGTTTTTCAGGAGGCCCTCCCCTTCCCGATGCCAGGTCTCACGATCAGGCTTGGAAACGAGGGACCACCACTGCCCCCCCCACTCCCACCCCGTGTACCTGGAAGCAAACATACCAAGGTTTGCTTTTCGGGCTTCCCTCATGCTGCTCACTCAGCACTTCCTTTTCTCTCAATGTACCTTTGCTTCAATCCCCACTTCCCCTTGCACCCTTAGAGGCACATTTCAGCAACTGTCAATCTTCTAAGATCCCTTTGCAGCATTCATCATCCTTGAACCCCCCCCCTGATTGATGCCATCTTCAACCTAAAGCAACCCCCCCCTCCCTCCCCCCTCAATGAGGCACCTTTTCCTACTGAAACTCAGGGGTGAGATTTTCTGGTCCTTCCTGCTGTGGGACGGGAAATTCCTGCCCATAGTCAAAAGACCTTTCGCAGGTCTGTCAAATTACCAATCCCATCCACTATGGTTCCTGCAGTAGGTGGGACCAGAAAATGTAGGCCCTCGTCTTTTGAACTCCTCAGCGCACAGCTATTTTTCCACCCTGCGACCCCATCGTAAAGTAGTCTGCTATTTCCCATCCTGCTGCTGGGGCCCTGAGGCCAACCTTACAAAGTTAATGCTCCACAGTCGTTTGTAATACAGGCAAAAGTTCAAATCCACAAAGCATGGTTTTTGGCTGGCTGGTCCTAGAGGGCACGAGTCGGCAACTCAGTTACTGCTGGCAGGAAGGTCAGTTTATTTTGCCCATCGACTCTCATTAACATATGAGTGTCAAGCCCCGGAGGGGGTATAAATACTCTATTCTGGCCTACAGGCTCCTGGTTACCAAATTAGTGGGGGCCCCGCATGGTCTTTAACCCCAGGAAATGTTTGTGCTGGAGGGTCCCAGTGACTAGAACTAGAGGACATCATCTGAGACTAAAGGGACGATCCTTTAGATCCTTTAGAGATGAGGAGGAATTTCTTCAGCCAGAGGGTGGTGAATCTGTGGAACTCTTTGCCGCAGAAGGCCATGGAGGCCAATTCACTGAGTGTCTTTAAGATAGAGATAGATAAGTTCTTGATTAATAAAGAGATCGGGGAGAGTTATGGGGAGAAGGCAAGAGAATGGGGGTGAGAAAAATATCAGCCATGATTGGATGGCGGAGTTAACTCGATGGGCCGAGTGGCCTAATTCTGCTCCTATGTCTTATGGTCTTATAGTTTTATGACATAGGCTGTTTTTGTAGAGCTCCAAGAAGCACTCCAGCCCTTCCCGAACTCACAAAAATAGACAGGTGCATACCTTTTGCTTATTTTCCTGCTCTGAAATGTTAATTTCTAAAATGGTTTTATGGTCCCGTTGTTGCCATAGGGCCCTGAATTAAATACCTAAATTAGTTGTACACATGCCTCAAGGGGTCACCTGGGCCAACCATCCCAGTGACTTTGCGAAAAGGCAACAAACGCAAGAGTTGCATAATAGGGTCATTAAATTAACCTCCTGGATTTTACCGCTCTGAACACAAGGCCCAAAACTTCCTTCACTTGTCGTGTTCACTGAAAGCATTTGGCAAAATAATCCTCATTGGTGCGACAAAGACAAAAAAGAATGCCACTGTCACTGAAAGTGACTGAAGGAGCAATATAATAGTTCGTAAACATCCTTATAAATCAATAGTGCTTTCAAATGCAGACATGTTTTGAAGTTACAAACAGGGAAGCAGATTTAGGTCACAAAGGTGACTTACTTCATGCAAAAGGAAAGTTGGAAATATACACACGCAAGTTATTTTCTTTTCAGTTTTGCTCCATTTCATTCAAAGTTTTCCATGCCAACACCAAATTGTCTGACTACCAGATCATCACCAACATCGATCTATAACTTGCTGCTTTGGGGTCTACAAGAGAGGTTTAAGCTGTTTTATTTCAGTATTTTACCTCGGTGTCAATGCCGAATTCAGGAACCCTTGGGTATAAATCAATGTTGAGCTACTCTTTTTCTCCTGTCTCTGTATTTTTAACATTTGAACTGATATTGAAATATGAAAGTTTGCCTGTGGCTAATTTTTGGCCTACATTGTGGTTTTGATGATTACCTCCGTCCCGAATCGAGCCAAATGCAACAGTAGTTTGCCCACTGCAGCAGTACAGCAAACTTACTTCAGCCGTCCTTGACCCAAGGTAGAGAGAGGTTGTAATTCCCCAGCAGCCATGCTCTACCTAAGCTTGACTGAATGACAGTGGGTTCAACGTCTGAACTCACCGCACCTCAGAAGCATTTTCCTTCAGTCTTCCATAATTAATATCCCCAGTGGCACAAAGAAACTCATCCCAAACAGCACTGGGTTGCCTCAGACTGTTCCGTGTGTTTACACCTCATATTTGTCAGAAGCAAATATTACAAATAATAGAAGAAAATGTTATTTAAATTGAACAATTTGAAAAAAAAAATAACTAGGTTACAATCTTCAACAGAATATAAACAGATGACCCAAAATCAGAACCTGTGATCAGCAGTGCCCCACAGGGACCGATGTTGGGACCCTTACTGTTTGTTATATACATTAACGACTTGGGTATGAATGTAGACGGCATAATTTGTACGTTTGCAGATGACACGAAAATTGGTGTTGTTGTTTATAGTGAGGAGGGTAGTCATAGACTAGCTGGTAAGTTGGGTAGAACAATGGTAGATGGAATTTAATCTTAATAAGTGCGAATTGATACATTTTAGGATGTCTAATAAGGCTAGGATATACACAATGAATGATAGGTCCCTAGGGAGTATTGAGGAACAAAGGGGACCTTGGTGTACAAGTCCATAGATCCATGAAGGTGGCAGCACAGGTAGATAGGGTGGTGAAGACATATGGAATGCTTGTCTTCATTAGCTAGGGAAAAGAATATAGGAGCAGGGAGGTCTTGGTTCAAGTTACAAAACATTGGTTGGGCCACAGATTGAATATTGTGTGCAATTCTGGACTCCACACCATCGGAAGGATGTGATTGCACTGGAAGGGGTGCAGAGGAGGTTCACCAGGATGTTGTCTGGGATGGACGTTTCACCAATGAGGAAAAATTGTATAGGCTGGGTTTGTTTTTCCTGGAGCAGAGGAGGCTGAGGGGGGATTTGATAGAGGTATACAAAATTAGGAGAGGCATAGATAGGGTGCTATGGAGCCCACTATATGGATTGGTATTAGAGCGGCATAGATTGAGATTCTTAAGACCAGAGGGCATAGATTTAAAGTGAGAAGTAAGTGGTTTAGCGGGGACCTGAGGAAACATTTTTTCAGCTAGAGACTGGTAGAAATATGGGGCGGGATTCTCCAATAATTGGGCTGTGTCCCCACACCTGCGAAAAAACGTGCGTGGATCACTCCAGACTTACCTGGAGAAGGCCAGGACGATTCAGTGATTTGCAGAGGGTTAGTAGGGCCCCGGAGTAGTCCTTGCAGCTCCGGCTGCCGATACGGGGCCCTGCACTTCTGGTCGGGAGTCCGAGCATGCGCACGGTGGCAGCCTCGATCGGCCGTGTGGCGCGACATGGCCGACCCACACCGCGGACCGGCACCGACAACATAGGTCCCCCTCAGATCGCACGCACTCGCTGATCGGTGGTCCCCGTTCGGAACCCTGGCCGTCCTGGTTCCCACCCCCCCCCCCCCCTGCGAAGGATCCCCCCATCCCCCACCAGGACTGTGTCCGCAGCCACCAGCCGACATTCCCGCCGGGTGGGACCATGAGAGACCCATGCCTTGGGAACTCACCCAGTTGTCGGCAGAGAATCGCCATGGGGGCCTCTTTCACTGACCCCCGACCGGAGCCGCGTCGACCTCATGTGCCCGATTGGCGGCGATATTCCGGGGACCGGAGAATCGCAGGAGCGGCGTCAGACCCGATCGCAGGACTAACGCCCATTCTCCGCCCCTGCGTCAAGTGCGATTTTGGCACGGAATCTCGGAGAATCCTGCCCATGGAGCACGCCGTCTGAGAGCGTGGTGGTAGCAGGTATTCCCGCAGCATTTAAGAAGCATCTGGATAAGCACTTAAATTGCCAAGACATGGTAGGCTATGGACCAAGTACGGACAAATGGGATTGGTCTGGATTGGTATTTGATGGCCAACATAGAAATGGCGGGCCGAAGGGTCTATTTCTGTGCTGTGGGGGCCAATGAAAATCAGTCGGAGTAAGATCAAAAAATTATGATTTTCATGAATTGATTTTGAATTAAAGCTCAATTTCACCGTTTCTGTAATATATTCTTGATTTATTATGTAAATATCCCATTAGAAACTTTTTTCATAGATAACTTTGAGCCAATTTTACAAATCAGCTATTGCTTGAATTTTCTAATGCACCAAAGGTACTCTGGTGTTTAAGAGACATAATTTAAGCCTGCAACTTATTTTATATATTACAAAGAATGTACAGCACAAAAACAGGCCATTCAGCCCAAAATGCCTGTACCAGTATTTAGGCTGCACATGGGCCTCCTTATTCAGATGGCAGGAAGGGAAATCCTACCGTCGGAAATATTCAGGCCGATGTTTATGATTCTGAGATGAAGATGCTACCATTTTAGCCAAGCTGGCACAGCATACACTTGACTTGACCATGATAACTAGGCCATTGCTTGTCTGATCACCAGCACATCTATTGTGAATTTGTGAAAATGTTCCAAAGCTCTCAATGTAACCTCCAATAATATGCATAAAAACCTCAGTTTCAAGAACTGCTCAGCTTGAATATTCACTGACAGCCAACAAGATGGCATTTGTGTGGTGTTTCAGAACAGCTTGTTCTATCAGGAAGCTCTGCAATGCTGCAGCAACACCCTTTACAAATTGGTCATAAAAACTGCTGAAAAGACAGCTTGATTGTACTGAGCAGAGTTTTATCGGCAGGGGTGCAGATTCACGAATCGTACTCGCCTCTCTGCTTGGCTCTACCCTCATCAGGTAGGCTTGGTGATGGGAATAGAATATTTGTAAAATTAATCTTGCTGGGTCAAAGACAGGTGTTTGGCAAAGCTTTCTGCGATTGCAGAGGAAGAAGAGTTAGGAGGACAATTTCATCATCTTTTCTACATTAAAAGTGCTTAATTGGCTACAAAGTGCTCTGGGACTTGCGGAAGTTGTGGAAGCTGCTATATAAATGCAAGACTTTCTTTCTTCATTCTGCTTCTTAGTAGGGCGGCACGGATACACAGTGGGTAGCATTATTGCTTCACAGCTCTACGGTCCCAGGTTCGATTCCCGGCTTGGGTCACTGTCTGTGTACAGTCTGCACGTTCTCCCTGTGGCTGCGTGGGTTTCCTCCGGGTGCTCCGGTTTCCTCCCACAAGTCCCGAAAGATTTGCTGTTAGGTAATTTGGACATTCTGAATTCTCCCTCTGTGTACCCGAACAGGCGCCGGAATGTGGCGACTAAGGGCTTTTCACGGTAACGTCATTGCAGTGTTAATGTAAGCCTATTTGTGACAATAAAGATTATTATTATTATAGAAAGATCTATCCAATTAGCCCTGCAATTATTTCATTTTCAATTATATATCCAGGATGTCATGCAAAACTATCAGAATGATTCATTTGGATGCAGCTTAAATTATTTTGCGAGGGCAGCACGGTGGCACAGTGGTTAGCATTGTTGCCTACGGCGCTGAGGACCCGGGTTCGAATCCCGGCCCTGGGTCACTGTCCGTGTGGAGTTTGCACATTCTCCCCGTGACTGCGTGGGTTTCGCCCCCACAATCCAAAGATGTGCAGGGTAGGTGGATTGGCCACGCTAAATTGCCCCTTAATTGGAAAAAATAATTGGGTACTCTAAATTTAAAAAAAAAAAAATTATTTTGCGTGTTTGTAAACAGATAAAAAAATGCTTTTGTATTGAAAATTTTAAAAAGATTGACCCAGAGCTTTCATCCTCAGGGGGAGGGGGGGGTCATTCTCTGGTGGTACCCCAGAACGACGTGCTCCCCCAGATATCCTGACACAGGACTGCACTGGAATTGCCCAGGATGTTTTCTAATGGACAATTAGTCTGCACTGAGAACCATCCAATATTCCTATTTAAATATGAGACTTCAGATGGCTCTGACTCTTTTAACAGACTAATTACCCAGGAAAGGTTAGAAGGATTAAAACCACTTTTAATTGCTGGGTATTGATGGACTGACCCCCCCTCCTCCTCCCCCCCCCACCCTCCCATTGGCACGCCGACTACTACTCCCCAACCACCCAACACCCCCAACCACCTGCAGCCCCTGACTAACCTGCCACCCTCTGACTATTCCCCACTCCCAACTATCCTTCTGATCTACCCACGCCAAACTACCACCCAAACCCCCAGCTACCTCCCAACACCCTGACTACCCGCCTGTTACCCTGACTATCCTCCCCCACCCCCACTACCCTCCCGACTCCTCAACAACCCCTCCCAACCACCTCTTGATGCGCTCGGCCTCCAGACTCCCCCTGACCACCGATCACCCTAACCCCTCACGCTTTCCTTACACTCTTGTTGTCTTCTCAAAGTTGATGAGACCTATAAAGTTACCTGGTTTTTGGCAGCTAGTGTTGCAAAAAAGAGGGTGTGGCTTCCTTCCCTCCCTCCCCCCCCAATGTTGCCGCCCTGCACTGGAGAGACCCGGGAGCTGCTGCGCTGCATATTCCTCACCAAGCCCAGGATGGATGATCAGACAAGAAATGTGCTGCTCCTGATCTGGGTAGAAGTGGAGTGCAATCTGACTACAATTGCCACTGCACAGAGGTTCTGACCTATTATGACATATGAGTAATAATGCCTCATCAGTAGCAAATTATAGACTCCAATCTAAACATAAAGGGCCTGATTTTCCTTAGGGTGTCAGGAAGCAAACTTTGGAAGTGATTCAGGGATCCAATCCTGCCAGCAGTGGACAGCATTCAGAGACCCCCATTTTCAAGGGAACGGACTGTTATTTGACTGGAAGGTGGACTGGGCAGCCAATTATCAGCCATGGTGAGTGGGAATGGGGACGTAAATTGAAAGAGAGCAGACCCAAGTTAAACCCACCATGGCAGCCATTACTGTGGCTGCTATTTCAGTGATTTATTTGCAGTACAGGCTGACCATCCTTATTCAAAATACTTGGGGCTGAAAGTGTCTCAGATTCTAGAATTGTTCTAATTTTGGAATACCTGGAAAATTATATAATGCTACAGCTCATCCAGCGGGGTGGGATCCAAGTCCAAGCACGAAATTCATTTATATTTCATTTACAGCTGACAGATACATATAGCCTGCAGTTAGTTTTTTTGCAATATTTTAATCATTAAATAAAAAGGTGTACATTGAACCATCAACACTTCAATTAAATTAGTTCGGGATTAAATTCAGATTTCATGCAAAATGATGAGAATGTACTGTGCTGGATGGTTTTCTTCTGCGTCATCTGTATCAAAAATAATGTTTTTTGTTGTAGCAGTCTTTTTGATTTTAATAAACTGACATGATTTCTTGTTCCGTTATGAATGCCGCTGTTCGACTCCATCAATAAGTCCATCACACATTTTCACCATGACATCTGGGGACATTATTTCTGCTGTGTTAACAATGTCATCTTCATCTTCACTGTTATCAGCATGAACACCTTGATTTTCCCTTTTTATTAAGCCACCTGATTTCAGGCGTATCTGTCTCCATGCACCTTTGCTGACCCTGCCTTTTTGCTCTCAACAAAATTTCAACGTGTCCCTCAACAGCTTTCAATGAACTCCATGACAATCTTAGTAGAATTTGTTACGGAGCGGCTGGTTCTCAGGGACAGCCTCCCTCTGCCCTGATGAAACTCACTGGTGGCTGAATCAGCAAACATAATCAGCATGTCGACCAACACTGTTTTTATCACTTTTTGCCTTTGTTTCCACCCCCAATCAGACTTCCCAATCCTGTTCAAAGAGTGTACAATCAGTTTATTCTTGTAATATTTGTTCTTTTCCTTCATAGTAATGATAGATCAAAGCAGATAGAGTAAACTGGATATATCTGTGTGCATTATCAAGCATTAATCCAATCAATTAATACTACAACAGAAGAATATATGTGAATAAAGTTCAAGAATTTTGCCCTTACAATCTCCATACCAACTCACCCAATTGGGCAGACCTGAGGAGCCATGATGGGATTAAAATAAATGTTATGGCCGGGATTCGCACTCGGCGATTGGCCAGAGTATTCCTTTTGACGCCGAAATCGGGAGCGACACCGTTTTTCAGATGCTCCGCCCCCTCTAAATCAGCCTCATCGGTGAGTGCACCGCACGCCGTTGGGACGGCCTCAAGACATCACCTGAAAGCCCTTCCCCAATGCTCCACCCCGATGGGCCGACTTCCCGATGGCATGGATCACTTGTGGTCTGAGGTGCCGTCAACCTCGCGTGGCAGCTGCGGTCTGTGTCCAGCGCAGCCACAATCGTGGGGTGGCACCATTCCACTGGCCGAGGGGGCTTCGGCAGGGGCTGGGGAGACTGGTGGAGAGTGGTCTTGAATGAGGGGGGGATAATAGGGGGGCACCATCTGGCAGGCCGGGTCCTTGCACGGCCGGCGCAATGATGTACGGAGCGACCGCTGCAGGTCACCACCGTGCGCATGCGCGTCCACGGACCTGGCAATTCTCCATCCGTATCTGCAGGCAAAGCCGAGGATTTTATGTAGCGCGGCTGCTAGCTCCCTACCGGGCGGAGTATCGGTGCAGGGCGGCACCGACTTTTTGATCGTAATACTAGACATGTGCTCCGGACATAGCCTCAAAATCGGAGAATCCAGCCCCATAGTGTCTTTTGCAGACTTCACTCTATTGTAAAAAACAAACTCATTAATAACGTTTCCTTCTAATATTTATTCCTTTATGAAAACAACCATTTGCCTTCATAATCCCACATCAAAGAGAGTTAATCTTTTTATAACTGACCACCCTCGCAAACCACCTCAGAATTCTGTAGGTTTCAATGGGATTGTCTCTCATTCCACTAAAGTCCAGAGAATATCATAGAATTTACAGTGCAGAAGGAGGCCATTCGGCCCATCGAGTCTGCACCGGCTCTTCTGAAGAATATTTAGAGCAGGGGTGGGCAAACTACGGGCCGCGGGCCGCATGCGGCCCGCCAAAGGTCTTTATGCGGCCCACCAAGTCATTAAAAAAAAATATTTAAAAAAAATTTTTTTTAAAAATTTTTTTTTAAGGTTAATTGGGGGGGCTGTTGGGTTACTTACTGGTATAGGGTGGATACGTTGACTTGAGTAGGGTGATCATTGCTCGGCACAACATCGAGGGCCGAAGGGCCTGTTCTGTGCTGTACTGTTCTATGTTCTATATGAGGCGCCCAGAATCATAACCGGGTGAAGTAATTATTTTACTTAATATACTATGCGGTCCTTTAAAATTGTGAATTTCTGAATGTGGCCCTTGCACGGAAAAGTTTGCCCACCCCTGATTTAGAGAGTTACAGATGCGGCTTCACACTTCTGTATTTTGTATGCGTGGCATCCTTTTTTTTTATGGAAAAGGTAGTGTTTATTGTCAACAAATCTTAAATTGGAATTTAAATCATTCCACTGAATTATAAAATAACAAATACATAAATTAATGCTGGACCATCTTCTGAGTGATGGGAAAGGCAGAAACAGGCTAACCTCCTCTTCTGAAAGACGTTCCCTTGGCCCATCCCACGGCCTTGCTCTGGGGCAGCCACTT
Source organism: Scyliorhinus canicula (assembly GCF_902713615.1). Classification (NCBI taxonomy): domain Eukaryota; kingdom Metazoa; phylum Chordata; class Chondrichthyes; order Carcharhiniformes; family Scyliorhinidae; genus Scyliorhinus; species Scyliorhinus canicula. The sequence continues at coordinate 158,969,932 of NC_052155.1, read as the reverse complement.
ACTTGAGCTTCGAGGATTGCTGGTTGATGTTTGCTGTTTCAACCACCAGTGAGTTTCATCAGGGTGGGGGTGGGGGGGGTGGGGGGGGGGGGGGGTTGCTGGCTGCAATCTATTAACAAATTCAACTAAGATTGCCATAGAGTTCATTGAAAGCTGTTGAGACACATGTTAAAATTTTGTTGAGAACAGAAAGGCTGTGCCCTGAGGCAGGGCCAGCAAAGGTGCATGGAGGCAGATATTCATGAAATCAGGTGGCTTCATAAAAGGGAAAATCCCTGAGAGGGACACTCGGCCATTGGCACACAGATGACATTGGGGCTGTGCAGATGTATTATAGGCATTTCTCAGAGGCTGTTGCACCTACATTATTACAAGGGTTCACCAAAGAGAAGGAATTGGCGGATGTTGAGTCTGGAGGAGGGTGTGTAGATAGCCTGGGTCATATTGAGATCCAAAAATGAAATGAAAATCGCTTATTGTCACGAGTAGGCTTCAAATGAAGTTACTGTGAAAAGCCCCTAGTCGCCACATTCCGGCGCCTGTTCGGGGAGGCTGTTACGGGAATCGAACCGTGCTGCTGGCTTGCTTTGGTCTGCTTTCAAAGCCAGCGATTAGCCCTGTGAGCTAAACAGCCCCTAAAGATGAGGTGTTGGGCGTCTTGAAAAATATTAAGGTAGATAAGTCCCCAGGGCCGGATGGGATCTACCCCAGAATACTGAAGGAGGCTGGAGAGGAAATTGCTGAGGCCTTGACAGAAATCTTTGGATCCTCACTGTCTTCAGGTGATGTCCCGGAGGGCTGGAGAATAGCCAATGTTGTTCCTTTGTTTAAGAACGGTAGCAAGGATAATCCAGGGAACTACTGGCCGGTGAGCGTTACGTCAGTGGTAGGGAAATTACTGGAGCGAATTCTTCGAGACAGGATCTACTCCTATTTGGAAGCAAATGGATGTATTAGTGAGAGGCAGCACGGTTTTGTGAAGGGTTGGTCGTGTCTCACTAACTTGATAGAGTTTTTCGAAGAGGTCACAAAGATGATTGATGCAGGTAGGGCAGTGGATGTTGTCTATATGGACTTCAGTAAGGCCTTTGACAAGGTCCCTCATGGTAGACTGGTATAAAAGGTGAAGTCACACGGGATCGGGGTGAGCTGGCAAGGTGGGTACAGAACTGGCTAGGTCATAGAAGGGAGAGAATAGCAATGGAAGGGTGCTTTTCTAATTGGAGAGCTGTGACTAGTGGTGTTCCGCAGGGATCAGTGCTGGGACCTTTGCTGTTCATAGTATATATAAATGATTTGAAGGAAAATGCAACTGGTTTGATTAGTAAGTTTGCAGATGACACAAAGGTTGGTGGAATTGCGGATAGCAGTGAGGACTGTCAGAGGATACAGCAGGATTTAGATTGTTTGGAGACTTGGGCGGAGAGATGGCAGATGGAGTTTAATCCGGACAAATGTGAGGTAATGCATTTTGGAAGGTCTAATGCAGGTAGGGAATATACAGTGAATGGTAGAACCCTCAAGAGTATTGAAAGTCAGAGAGATCTAGGTGTACAGGTCCACAGGTCACTGAAAGGGGCAACACAGGTGGAGAAGGTAGTCAAGAAGGCATACGACATGCTTGCCTCAATTGGCCGGGGCATTGAGTATAAGAATTGACAAGTCATGTTGCAGCTGTATAGAACCTTAGTTAGGCCACACTTGGAGTATAGTGTTCAATTCTGGTCGCCACACCACCAGAAGGATGTGGAGGCTTTAGAGAGAGTGCAGAAGAGATTTACCAGGATGTTGCCTGGAATGGAGGGCATTAGCTATGAGGAGCGGTTGAATAAACTCAGATTGTTCTCACAGGAACGATGGAGGTTGAGGTCTACAAAATTATGAGGGGCATAGACAGAGTGGATAGTCATAGGCCTTTCCCCAGGGTAGAGGGGTCAATTACTGGGGGGTGTAGGTTTAAGGTGCAAGGGGCAAGGTTTAGAGGAGATGTACGAGGCAAGTTTTTTACACAGAAGGTAGTGGGTGCCTGGAACTCGTTGCCGGAGAAGGTGATGGAAGCAGGCATGATAGTGACATTTAAGGGGCATCTTGACAAATACATGAATAGGATGCAAATAGAGGGATACAGACCTAGGAAGTGTAGAAGATTTTAGTTTAGACGGGCAGCATGGTGGGCACGGGCTTGGAGGGCCGAAGGGCCTGTTCCTGTGCTGTACTTTCTTTGTTCTTGTTAAGGGCAGCCTCTGTCTCTGGCTCCTGTTGCACAGACACTCTGTCAATCATAGGGGCCAAGGAGGTAATTGATGATGATGGTGTCCCTTGAGGGGTGGCACCCTTATGATCCCAGGTGACTGTCTCAGCCTTTGGTTTCTGGAGAACAGCAGTTTGGGCACAACTGGAATCCCCTCAAACCATCTCTGTGCATCAGCACTACTGAACAGTCACAGTTAAAGAGTGAAATGCATGCATTTTATGAATATCAGTGCGCAGTCCCTGCATGTACACTGCGCCTTGCCACATATAGCTTTCTATTAGGTTGCCACTCTCTCCAAGGGAGGATTGCAGCTTTCCCTAAGCCAGCCCCTGTCCCCTGTTTTTTATTCTTCATGCTCTTTAACATGGGGACGTTTTTTCAGCATACCTGGTAAATGAGGAAGCGAATCCTGCTGCCATGGATGTAGACCTGTTCCAGTTAAGCCACACGTCCATCGCGGTAGGCGACAGTGATGTCAAACATCTGACCGTTCATGCTGTCCTTGGCCTCGATCAGCTTTCCTACTTTCCTTCTTAGCGAGAAGCATAAATGGACCAATGGAGATAGTGAGAGCCAGGAGGTCATATAAAATTTAATATAAACTGCTGGCCTTTAGACTTTCCCTGATGACTTCAGTTATTAACAGGTTATATGTGCTGTTTATCAATGGGCACTGTCACACCAGGTCAAGAAAATAGGCTTCACAGGGTGGAAATTTTAGAATGCAAATGATTGCAAGTGAAATATTCATTCGCTGTTTTTAATTGTGGGTTGACAGAACAAATCTGCTGGTGAGAGACCATCTTTCAGAACAATATAGCATGAGGTCACTATAGAGAACAAATATTACAATTAGCCAGAATTCTCTGTTTGAGGTTTGTTTTTTAACTTCAATTGCACAGCTGCCCTGCCCGCTGCAGTGTTTAACAACTGCACTGTGATCTTCAGTTTACCACACCAAGTACGTGAAGTGAGATTACTGCATTTCTCAGAAAGTTCTCATTTCTTTAATGAAGGATTTTGCGATTACTTAGTGACACTCACATCGCTAAAGTTATGACAGGAATGCAAATTTTTATTTTTGGGATTGCATTTCGTGCATAAAACTGTCAGAACAGTTTCGTTTCCCCCTCATTTATTGATTGTTCCAACAGAAATCAGCTCTCCAACCTGTCTACAGTTAACCCACCTATTCCCCAGCCATGTGGTGACACATAGTTCTGTAGGTGATGGAACAGAAGGTGTATTAGTGTGGGGTGTTATTGTTATTTGAGGTTATAAAGTTCTTTTACAGCTTTTAAATAGCTTCAGTTTTTCATTGTAATGCTGCAATCTGAAGCAAACGTTCGCAGCAGAGGCAGCTCCAAAGAATTAAAGAACTAAGTGAGAGTGAGATCCGATGACTAATCCCCAGCTCGATTAATCTGATCAATTGTGAAAGACGGAGTTATAAACATGATGCCCGACACCGAGTCAGACATATATTCCAGGAGCTGAATTCTGGGTACACAGCTGGCATAAGGAATCACATCATGGAGAGGGCATGGACTGTGCCCATTTCCTACTGCTCTGAAATTCTACTGCATTTGTGTGCTGGAGTGATTGTGTCCACTTCATGTCTTAGCCTCATTAAGGCCCCAAAACCTTAATGCAAATGACCACCTTGTACCGTTCTGTTTACTTTGCTATTGTTATGAAAGAAAGAAGGGAAAGATTTGCACTTGTATAGCAACAATCAGAACCCCAGGACATTCTAAAAGGGTTTGCAGACAATTTTACTTTTGAAGTGTTGTCACTATTGCCCTATGGGAAGGGCTGCAACCAATTTTTGTCCAGGAAGCTCCCGCAAAGAACAATGTGATATGCAGTCATCTACAATGGGAGATTAGAACATAGAACATAGAACATAGAACAGTACAGCACAGAACAGGCCCTTCGGCCCTCAATGTTGTGCCGAGCCATGATCACCCTACTCAAACCCACGTATCCACCCTATACCCGTAACCCAACTTTTATTAGGAAACTACGGGCAATTTAGCATGGCCAATCCACCTAACCCGCACATCTTTGGACTGTGGGAGGAAACCGGAGCACCCGGAGGAAACCCACGCACACAGGGGGAGGACGTGCAGACTCCACACAGACAGTGACCCAGCCGGGAATCGAACCTGGGACCCTGGAGCTGTGAAGCATTTATGCTAACCACCATGCTACCCTGCTGCCCGCAGGGCAGGAAGCTTCCTGGATGAAATTGTTCTTTAAATTGCAATGAGCTTTGTACACTATGTTACACAATGTCCACGTTATCCTTTTGAGTCCAGCTTGTTTCTGAAATTTTGAGCAAGATTTAGAAAAAACATTGGCCGGGATTCTCCGATCCTGCGCCAGGTCGGAGAATCGGCAGGCGGGGGGGGGGGGGGGGGGGGGGGGGGGGAACAAGAATCGCGCCACGCTGCTCCGATGCCAGCCCGCAGATTCTCCGGCGCCGATTCTCGGGCCCCCGTGGAATCGCTGCCACGCCGGTTGGGGGCCATTGAAAGCGACCCCCCCCCCCCCACCCCGGCAATTCTCTGCAACTCGACGGGCCGAGTGCCCGCCGAGTTTGGCTGAGTCCCGCCGGCGTGGGTTACGTATGGTCCCACCCAGCTGGACCTGGGAATTCTGGCTGTGGGGGCCATCCTGGTGATGGAGCGGGGGGGGGGGGGGGGATCCGACTGGGGGGGGGGGGGGGGGCTCCACGGTGGCCTGGTCCGCAATTGGGGCCTACCGATCGGCGGGCGGGCTAGGTCCATGTGAGGCCTATGTTCTTCTGCGCCGGGCCCCTGTAGGGCTCCGCCATACTACCTGGGGGGCGGCGCGGAGACGGGAACCCACGCGCATGCACGGGCTCACACCGGCCGTGGCGCGAATGTGCGGATCCGCGTCGGCCGTGGTGCGCCGGGTTTCGAGCAGCGGACACCACTCCGGCCCCGTGCTAGCCCCCTAGGAAGGGATGAATACGTGGGCTTGGAGGCCCGTTGATGCCGGAGTGTCTCGCGCCGTTTTTGACGCCGGCATCAGAACTTGGCCGCGGGATCGGAGAATCCCGGCCATTGTTATTCTTTATTAAAGTGCTTCAAATAATTTTTTTTAAATGATTTATTCTTTGGATATTGGCATCACTGGTAAGTGCATTGATGAACCATTTAGGCTTAAACAGCAATTTAACTTTTATTTCCAGATGGTTTAAACTGATTCCACATAATTTGTACTGCCAAAGTGGGATGTGAACTCATGTTTTTTGGTTTATCGGGAGAGGCTCTGGCTTGCTAGTCTTAGAACATTAATCTCTACGTCACTGGGTGGGCTGCTTTCATGGCTGAAGTGCCAGATGAGAAAAGGAATGCCAGGAAGTTCAGGATGCACAAAACTAAGGGCCCGACCTCACCAAATGGGAACAGAGTTCCATTGCAAACGTGTTAAGCCATGTGTTTCCCAGCGCTCACAGTGCCGTGAAGCACAAAACGATCTAACATTTTCCAGTTAAATATGGGGCCTCAGCGGGGAACGTGTGGCCGAGGCCACACTTAGTCCCATTTCCTTCACTGAGGAGTCCCGATTGCCTGAACTCCTCAGTTCAGGGAGAGAAAATGGCGTTCCGATCTTTCAAGCACCTGGCACCACCCCTGAACCCCACCCCCAAAGCCCCAACTCACCTATAAGGGATCCTTGGGGGTCCCCCGGCACCCACCTCATGTGCACATGATATCCCCGGGCCCGATCCCTGTCAGCTTCAAACAAATGCCAGCCTGGCACTGCCAGTATGGCACCCAGGTGGCACTGCCAGGGTGCCAAACTACTCCCAGTACCAGGGTGCCGCCCTGCCCAGAGGGCAAGGAACTGGGGCGCCCAATCCCCTGGGAGGCCACTTAGAGTGGCATTCCGCTTGATTCACATTTGCGGGGACCAGAGCTGAACAGCACTCACCCGAGGTCTCTGAGGTGAAGGGGATTGATACCAATGCCTTGGTTACCTCAGGGAACTGCATATTAGAGTGAGACTAGCCGCCTTGCACTAATAAGCAGACTTTCCAAAAATTGATCCTGCCCATTCATATTGTGACATCTCATGAGATCGCATTAGATCTCACGAGGTGCGGAGAGCCATGTAGATCCCGGGAGCAGGGTCTCCCTGTATATACCGGCCATGTTGCGCCACGGAGCGCTGGCTTTCAGGCGCATCGTGGGTGCTAGATTGCGCCCCATGTCTGCAAACTTTAGTATGCCCATCTTTCATTGGCTGATCATTAAACAGTTGCAAAACTTACCATCTGCAGAAAAAGCAGCTGTAGTAATCTGGCATTATGAGAACAGCAGTGCTCACCATTGGCAGAGTCAGCATTATCCACAACTGTTATTAAATTGCAGCATCATGACCAATACTGCAGTATTAACTATTGCACTACTCTTACATAATCCAAGCAAGCAGCTATCGCCACCCAAGTTAGTCAGCGTAACATTGGTAGTGCCAAAACTTTTCAAAACAATAAGGTGGGACTAAATTAATTGCCATTTGGTAAAGAAAATCCAAATTTAATCCAGGCTAATCAATTACAGCCAGCAGAGTTTTGTTAAAAGCAAATTGTGTTTGTCTGTAATATGAAGTAATAATTGATGACAGTAAGGATTGAATGACGGTTGTGAAGTTGATATTGTGTATATGGATTTTCAGTAAGCATTTGGTCAAGTGCCACAGAATAGAATGGTTAGTAAAACTGTAAGGGGCAGTGACGGTGTGAATTTGCTGAGGGACAGAAAGCAGAGGGTAGTGGTAGCAATTTTCGTCCAGCAGGATACATAGATACACAGAAGATAGGAGCAGGAGGAGGCCTTTTGGCCCTTCGAGCCTGCTGCGCATTTATCACGATCATGGCTGATCATACAACTCAATAGCCTAATCTTGATGGAAGTGTGCAGCTGTGACCATTTGGGGTTTGTGTTAGGACCAGTGATCTTTTTGATATATGTTAATGACTTGAACTGCAAGGCATAACTTCAAAATTTGCAGAGGAAATTAAACTTAGAAAAATAGCATAGAGGATTGTAGCAGACTTTGGAAGGATGGAGACAGACTGATGCAATTGGCAGACAAATATCAGATTAAATTCGACATACAAAGTGTGAAGTGATGCATGTTGGATTGAGAAGAGGCAATATAAAGAAAATGGTACCATTTGAAAATGGGTGCATGAACAGAGAGACATGGGGATTCACATACAGAAAACATTGAAGGTGCCAGGTCAGGTTAATAAGTCTCTTGAAAATGCATTTGGGATCCTTGGCTTTTTAAGGAGAAGCATAGAACACAAAAGCAAGAAATTAATGCAAAATTGTATAAGACATCGAGCTGGAGTATTGTGTACAATTCCAGGAACCACACTTTAGGTCAATATCAAGACTTTGGGGAGGGTGCAGGAGGAGTTTTACTGCAATGGTATCGGGGATGAGAGATTTCATCTATTGGGAGGGGACGAGAGATGCTGGGATTGATTTTCTAAGAGCTGAGAGGATTAAGGGAAGATTTTGTAGCGGAATTCCAAGTCATAAAGGGTTTTGATAAAGTAAATAAGGAGAAACAGTTCCTCCGTGGGTTTCCTCCGGGTGCTCCGGTTTCCTCCCACAGTCCAAAGATGTGCAGGTTAGGTGGATTGGCCATACTAAATTGCCCTTAGGGTCCAAATTGCCCTTAGTGTTGGGTGGGGTTACTGGACTTTGAGGATAGGGTGGAGGTATGGGCTTGGGGTAGGGTGCTCTTTCCAAGAGCCGGTGTAGACTCGATGGGCCAAATGGCCTCCTTCTGCACTGTAACTTCTATGAAAGTTCCCATTGTCAAACATGTTCACATGCAAAGAACACGGATTTAAGGTATTCTGGAACAGAGTCTTGGGCGAGATAAGGGGGAATTTCTTTAGAGAGCAATTTATTGAGATCTGAAAGGCGGCACTCCCTAAAAAGGTGGCGGAAGGCGATTAATTTCCAAAGAGAACTGGATAACTGCTGAAAGGGAAGAACATTGCAGGGTTATGGGGAAAGAGCAAGGGAATGGGACAAATATGTTAGCTCTTTCTGAGGGCCAGCACAGGTATATTAGAGTGAATAGCCTCCTTTTATGCTGTAAGATTATAGCTCTAAGCATGGCTCACCCAATGTAATGCAGTGAAGCGTATCCCAAAGTTACTGATAGCTGGTGTGTATCCAATCTGAAGCCCATCTTTTCTACAGGTTGTATCACTTGAAGCGCTTGGACGATATGAGTTTGTCAGCATGTTTAAGTTGCTGCTTTAAGGTGTGCCGTGCTGAGGTATTGGTACGCATAACATGCAATGAAAGAGGTGTAGATTTGTGTGACGATTTTGTATCCATAAGAAACAAGTGAGAGACAGGTTAACAGCCAAAGTTTTATGACACATACCAATTATGCAGGATATCTCGTACACACTTCAATCATTGTACGATTCCAGGCTTTTGAGGTGTAAAACCCTTATAACTAATACTTTTACGTTCCAAATTCTTAATTTCTAACACTTGGGTCCTCAGTTGTGCTTGACTGGACAACATATACGTAACGAAAAACAGTGAGGACAACATGGGAATCACTTGTCCCTCAAGTTCCAAAGATTCCTTGTGCATTGCCAGCACAGGCAATGTCTTTCACATCTTTGTCTTTGAACTGACATTGAACTGTATCCAGAAGAGTCATATCCCAGAAGCCAGGGTAATACGGTGTCAACAAAGATTCTAATTTTCTAACTTTAATCCCACTTCTCATTTATTCTGGAATCCCTTATTTGGAAATAGTGGAAATTCACAACTTCCATTGGCTTAGGCTGCAAGCCATTTTGTTTCCTTGGCTTCCAGAGCTTACATTTGATTATGAACATATTTTCTTTCGATGCAGAACACTCACAAAGTCACATCCTCTTCTCAAACACCTATCATACAAACATTCATATGAACATACTCTAACATTTCCTACAAATACTAAAATTATTAAGAACAAATGTTAAAAATACTTCCTACCACAATTTCAAAACAGAAAGGATAGATTCCCTCCAATACAGAAACTAATCAATTGAATCAATGCATGAATTTTGTTTAAAGATGGGGTGGGGGGGTATTTTCCGGTTGTTCTTGCCAGTGTGATCTTCCGGTTCCGCCGATGGCGAACCCCCGCCATGGGTTTCCCGACTCCGGGGGGTGGATTCAATGGGAAATCCCATCGGCAGCGACAGAACCAGACGATCTGGCCAATGGTGGGTCGTCTCCCGCCACCAGGAAACACGCCCCGGGATAGGTGGAAAATCCACACCCCACAATCCCTCAAGGTGTCATCCGAAACTACTTTTCAGCCATTTCTTCAAAACTGCCAATAAAACTCTCTTGATTACATCATTTGACGGTTGAATCCATGCTCTCAAGCAACCTAAAGTTGGAAAACAATTGTGTAATTTCTCACAAACAACAACCTTCCTGTAAAGCGTCCCAGCAGCCTACACTGCCCGTCGTCTCACAAAGAGAAATTCAAACTGAAGCATTTCATTTAAACTGTGGTTAAAGAATGAAATCTATAGATGATACAAACGAACAACAAACCCTAAGAATTAATAGAACTGTCGAAGTCTTACAATCATATCCCTTTGTCTCTGAGCAAATCTTTGTAGGGAGCATATGTAAATTATTTGAATAAATTGATGCAAACTGAGGCACAATTAAATTTCATGCCACTTGCATAATTGACCCATGAACCTTCGATCTTATTTATTCCTTCTACCACATAATAGATAATTAGTTAAACACAAAGAGATTTCACGCTTGGTTAATCAGAGACCCAACGCTACTGCAGATGAAGTACATCAGAAGAAAATGTTGGAATTGGTTAGTTCAGGGACTGCTAATCTGTAAGTGAGTTTAGCCTATAATAGAAGTGGAGTTGCATATTCTTTTTATTTTATAGTATGAGGAATGGTACAAAATCGATGGGTGCGATTTAACCACCACGTTGCGCCCGCATGAATCTGAGCGTGCCGCTTAAATAGCGAGGAAGGCAGAAATTGAGATCCGTGCCGGGCATGAATCCATTTGCTATCTAACCCAACACTGCGTGCATATCATTAACCCCAATTAGCACAAATTTCCACCTCATTAGCAGGATTGAAGTCCAGTGTAACGACTTCCCGGGAATTAACCGGCTCCCCAGTGGGTGTCGTTTAGTGCTCCGTGTTAAAAACGTGAAGCTGGCGCAGTGGCTGCTGAGGGGATCCGAGGAGGTGAGTAGCCTGTTCCATGTTGTGCCTTCCAGCTCAATGGCGCTGGAGCTGCGGCCTCAGTGTTGGTGGCGGGGGGGGAGGGGGGGGGGGTGCGGTGGTTGAGGGACTTACCGTCCATGAGGCCTACCAGCCATCTTTATATATTGTGGACACTCATAACAGGGGCAACTACACCTGCTGCCTGTCTGTCCGACCAGAAACCCCCAGGACAGATCCCAGTTATTGGGTACATGCTGATGGACACTTTAACTTCCTTTGACTGTGAGCTGTCTATAGCTTCACAGCTGAAAGCTATTGTAAATAAGGAATTGGCCTTGTTGGTTGTGAGAGCATTTCACAACTCACAGTGTTTGCTGCTTGCTCCTGCTGGTGGTTGAAAATGCCTGGAGGCTGCCTTGCTGTTTCCTTCCTTTTCTGTAATCAGAAAGAAGGACAATTTTTCCTAAGATACCCGAGTCCTGGAACACCGGGCTCATGAGTCCAGAAGGCAATCTGGTTTGAAGCAAGAGGAACCTATGGGACCAGGTGCATGACATTGTTACAAATGGGCAACTTGATGACACCATTGAAGAAATGCTTCTGCAGTTTGCTGATGCTTTTGTTGCTGGTGTGGTGAGTACTGCAGTTTATGGGAATGTCACTGCAGGTTAATCATGCTGGAAGTCCAGGATGTTCAACTGGACCTTGAGCACCAGTGGAATACGTGAATGCCAGGATTTGGTTCCGGTGAGATTGGGCCGTGTGGGAGGGCTTGCACGGTTGCGCGCTCATGGATGGAGAATGGCACTGATATGTGGAACAAGTGACACAAAGACGGACAGACCATTTCTACGACAATGTTCTGGACATGATAACAAATTCTCAGGCTTACCCTCTGTTTCTGTTGAGGAACCTGTCAGGGGTGATATCCTGTGGGGTTTTTTTGTGAAAATCAGCTGATATTGCTTTTTATTGGTATCAATGCGGAACGGTGACATTTCCGTGTTGTTTAATGGTTAGTGTGATCTGTGGAATGTTCCGTAGTTGATTTTCAAATCTTTGTTACAGTTGACTGTTTAATACATAAAATATTCTCAAGTGCATTCCCCTGGGTGGACGTGCCATGTCTCAGACGATGATTATTGCATCGCATTTCAATCAAACTTTGATGCCTAAACAGTTTGCCTGAACTCTAGAAGCGTCAGCACCATAGAGGCAGCAGCCGGCAGTCAAATACTCTGAGCTGAGCTTCAGCACTGGGAATATCCTTGCGATCAAAGGGTTGGTGTGTGGATCAGGGGAGTGCAGCTGGGCACCGTCTCCCTAATGTTCCCGGCAGGGGTCTGGGGTTTTGGGGCTCCTGTTGTGACCGGAAGTGAGTGTGCAGAGCGAGGTTCTCCAGCACAATGGGTTTGTTCGATGACACTCAGACAAGGTGGGAAATGTAAGGGAGGTGGAGCCTTGGGAGGATTTGAGAGTGCCAGAATGGAAGCCCTAACAGATTGTCGGTCTCTCTCTCCTTCTCAAATTTCTTGTAGAGGCCAGAATGGCTGGGGTTGTAGATACTGAAGAGGACGCCTTCGCAGTGCTGGTGGCAGCTCAGGTAGCCAGACACCGGAGAAGGCGGCAGCAGCATTGGTTCAGGCTGGAGGCAGCACCCCTGTGCAGCCGGCTGCCCCAGACACTGAAGACCTGGCCGCCCATCAGACCAAGGAGGAACCCAGAAGGGGGCGCCAGCGACGGCCCAAGATGTACAGGCGTTGTTGGTCTTGCGAGATGATGAACAGCGTGTGCCGCATGAGGTTACATCTCATAAACGACACAGGGCGCAATTCTCCGCCCCCCTCGCGGGGTGGGAGATTAGCGGGAGGGCCTCCCGACATTTTTCACGTCCTCCCGCTATTCTCCACCCCCCCCCCCCCCCCCCCCCCCCCCCCACGCCCAACCCACGCCACGAATCACCGCTCACCGTTTTTTACAGTGAGCGACGATTCTCAGAAGCCGAGCGGCCGGGCATTCACGCCCGTTTCAACACGGCAGCAAACACACCTGCTTGCTGCCGTCGTGAAACAGGCCCCAGATGCCCGTTTGGGGCATCTGGGGGCCCGATTGGCACGGCAGTACCACGGCCATGTGAAGGGGGGCATAGGCCCGCGATCGGTGCCCACCGATCACGGGCCGTGCGTCCGTAACGGGCGCACTCTTTTCCCTCCGCCACCCTGCAAGATCAAGCTGCCACATCTTGCGGGGCAGATGAGGGAAAAGGTGCCAACTGTGCATGCGCGGGTTGGCGTTGTCCAATCGGTCATCAAGGCCGCGCTGCCGTGACGCACGGGGCCGCGCTCCTAGCCCCGCTCGGGGGGGGGGAGAACCGGCACCGGAAGTGGGCGTGAAGGCTGCCGTGGGTCACGGCCTGTCTTTACGATTCTCCGCATTTGCAGAGAATATCGCCCATAGTGTGGCACGTTACATCTCATAAAAGACACAGTGTGGCACCTGTGCCACACCTGCGCGGACTTGGCACTGCGTGGAGGAGGAGGAAACCCATTCCTGGTGGCCGTGAAGGTCATCGCAGCCCTGAACCTTTCTGCCACTGGATCATTCCAGGGCTCAAGCAGGGACAAGTGCAGCCGTGAGGTCATCGATGCCCTGTATGCCCGGGTAGCTGACTACATCAACTTTGAGTTGGGCCAAAACCATCAAGATGCCTGGGCAGTAGGATTCTCCACCATCTTTGGGCTGCCCCAAGGGCCAGGGTGTGATTGATGGCACGCATGCCGCCTTGTGTGCACCGGGCCATCGAGGAGTGCCCTTCATTAACAGGAAGGGGTTCAACTCACTGAATGTTCAACTCATGTGCGGCTACTACTCCCAGATCATGCACATGTGTAGACACTTCTGGGGGAGCATGCATGACAGCTACATTCTGGGACCAGGTGATCCCCGGCATTTTCGAGGACCACCCCAGGATGTTGGGTTGGCTCTTGGATGATAAGGGGTACATGCTGAGATCCTAGCTGATGAACGAGTGCAAAGGCCAGAGTCCAAAGCAGATAATTGCCATAATGAGGCCCACGTTGCCACCCTTGCTGTCATTTAGTGGTGCATCAAACTGCTGAAAATGCCTGAACCGCTCTGGCCATACACCCCTCAGAGGGTCTCCCATACTGTGGTGGTCTGCTGTGCCAGGTTGTGGAGGGTGACATGCAGGAGGAGGAGGAAGTGGGACATGCAGTCTCATCTGAGGAGATGTTGCAGGAGGGTATGGTGGATGATCCTGGGGAGGAATCGCAGGAGGAACTGGAGTATGGAGGACAGGCAACAGCAAGGGCCTGGCATGCCTAGAGGACGAGGGAGGCCCTCGTCCTTACCTGCTTCTCGTAGGATGATGTGGAGATGCCGATGTTGGACTGGGGTGAGCACAGTAAGAAGTCTTACAACACCAGGTTAAAGTCCAACAGGTTTGTTTCAAACATGAGCTTTCGGAGCACTGCTCCTTCCTCAGGTGAATGAAGAGATATGTTCCAGAAACAGATATATACAAATTCAAAGATGCCAGACAGTGCTTGGAATGCGAGCATTTGCGGGTAATCAAATCTTTACAGATCCAGGGATAGGGGTAACCCTAGGTTAAAGAGGTGTGAATTGTCTCTAGTCAGGACAGTTGGTAGGATTATGCAAGTCCAGGCCAGATGGTGGGGGGTGAATGTAATGCGACATGAATCCAAGGTCCCGGTTGAGGGCGCACTCATGCGTGCGGAACTTGGCTATAAGTTTCTGTTCGGCGATTCTGCGTTGTCGCGCGTCCTGAAGACCGCCTTGGAGAATGCTTACCCGGAGATCAGAGGCTGAATGCCCTTGACTGCTGAAGTGTTCCCCGACTGGAAGGGAACATTCCTGCCTGGTGATTGTCGCGCGATACCCGTTCATTCGTTGTCGCAGCGTCTGCATGGTCTCGCCAATGTACCACGCTTCGGGAAATCCTTTCCTGCAGCATATCAGATAGACAACATTGGCCGAGTCGCACGAGTATGTACCGCGTACCTGGTGGGTGGTGTTCTCACGTGTAATGGTGGTATCCATGTTGATGATCTGGCACGTCTTGCAGAGATTACCATGGCAGGGTTGTGTGGTGTCATGGTTGCTGTTCTGAAGGCTGGGTAGTTTGCTGCAAACAATGGTTTGTTTGAGGTTGCGCAGTTGTTTGAAGGCAAGTAGTGGGGGTGTGGGGATGACCTTGGCAAGATGTTCATCTTCATTGATGATGTGTTGAAGGCTGCGAAGAAGATGTCGTAGTTTCTCCGCTTCAGGAAAGTACTGGACAACGAAGGGTACTCTGTCAGTTGTGTCCCGTGTTTGTCTTCTGAGGAGGTCGGTGCGGTTTTTTGCTGTGGCGCGTTGGAACTGTCGATCGATGAGTCAAGCGCCATATCCCGTTCATACGAGGGCATCTTTCAGCATCTGTAGATGTCTGTTACGCTCCTCCTTGTCTGAGCAGATCCTGTGTATACGGAGGGCTTGTCCATAGGGGATAGCTTCTTTAATGTGTTTCGGGTGAAAGCTGGAGAAGCGGAGCATCGTGAGGTTATCTGTGGGCTTGCGGTAAAGTGAAGTGCTGAGGTGACCGTTCTTGATGGAGATGAGTATGTCCAAGAATGCAGCTGATTTTGGAGAGTAGTCCATGGTGAGTCTGATGGTGGGATGGAACTTATTGATGTAATTGTGTAGTCGTTTCAGTGATTCTTCGCCGTGGGTCCAAAGGAAAGAAATGTCATCGATGTATCTGGTGTATAACGTCGGTTGAAGGTCCTGTCCGATGAGGAAGTCTTGTTCAAACTTGTGCATGAAGATGTTGGCATATTGAGGTGCGAATTTGGTCCCCATGGCTGTTCCGTGCGTCTGGATGAAGAATTTGTTGTCGAAGGTGAAGACGTTGTGATCTAGAATGAAGCGGATGAGTTGCAGAATTGCGTCTGGAGATTGGCAGTTGTCGGTGTTGAGGACTGAGGCTCTTGCAGCAATTCCGTCGTCATGGGAGATGCTGGTGTAGAGTGCCGAGACGTCCATTGTAATGAGGAATTTTCCTGGTTCAACTGGTCCATGGGTGCTGAGTTTCTGTAGGAAGTCCGTCGTGTCGCGACAGAAGCTCAACCGACGTTATACACCAGCAACTCTGAGACACTCAGAGGCTCGGCATCTGACTGGGACTCAGCTCTGCCCTGGGATTCAGAAGACATCTGGGTGTTGACTCACTTAAATGTTCCTGCCTCCACCTGATGTGCATTAGCAACTATGTGGTGCTCACCAGATTGTGGCCCCAAAGCCTATTTACTAATATTGCCCACCGAGGTATGTGTCTCTGCTGGTGGAAGGTGTGGATGATAACTGTGATCAATGGATGGTGGTTTCCTCGGAACTCTCTCCCAAGACTGTCTCTTGGGTGGTGAAGGAGGGACGACTCCAGATGGCCCAGCCCCATCAGATGGACATCTTGAGAGACAATGGACATGTGGTCAGTGAGAGGGAAATATCATTTTGTCTGACGTGACCAACTCACTTGAAACAGGTCATCTGGGTGAAGGGACAATGAAGCCTCACTTCAGCGGCGCAGGCCAACCTCACTGTCAGTGACTGCTCTCCCCTCGGTCATCCCCCCTGATATCCAGGGCCCGTTCCTCATAGGAGGTCAGGATTCACATTTCTGGGGTGGTTGGGAATTTGAGGGGTGGCAGTCGGAACCAATATCAGGAGAGAGGTGCTAACCTACCCATGCATCTTGGTGGAGCTCATCAGTCTTCTTCTGACATAGTATGGCGGTCGTCCTGGTCATGCTGAGAGCCACTGCCATTGTCTCCCAGGCAGCACTGCTTTCCTTGATGTTGGCCCTCCAACCCCCCTTGGGGGAACAGCTGTCCCATCCAGGAGCCAGGCCGGGCCGGCATCCACAAAGCAAAGAGCAGGTCTGTGCATTGCCATGCTTGAGTGTTGACTGGGAGTGAGTGCTGAGGGAGCGTTTAGCAGTCAGACACTGGGGCACGAGTCCAACGAATCAGATGACGAGGCAGCCAATGTTGGGAAGACGCTGATGAGGGCTCATTTCTCTAAGTGCCGTTAAATACGGGCTGCGATCTCGCCAACGCGACTGTCGGAAAACACCCCATCATTCGCGCCCAAAATGGCATGTCAAAATGTTTCCGTTAAATTGTGCCTGATGTGTTTTATGGATTAAATGCAGTCATTTATATGTCTATGTAAAATAAGCTATTTAGTTGGTTACACTCAAGGTCACTACGATGTTACAATTTTTTAGTGAGTATTAGGTCGCAGTGTGGGTTCAATTCCCGTACCAGCCTCCCCGAACAGGCACCGGAATGTGGCGACTAGGGGCTTTTCACAGTAACTTCATTGAAGCCTACTTGTGACAATAAGCGATTATTATTATTATTACTTGCAACAAGAGCCCGAGTGCCAATACCTGGGTCAGATAATTAGATATTGATCTGAAAAGGTGTACTCCTGGTCATGGAGAATATAAGGCATACCAGCAGAATGACCTACAATGCTGGGCCTGAGTGAATATCTGCTATAGACCTGTGAAATATGTCACATAGTTGAAATCCAATAGACAGGACTGATTTCCTGAGAAGTGGCATTTGTAGCGATTGCAATCAGGAAAATTACAAGTGATAATCTGTGATATCTCAACCATTCGCTCAGCCTGACATCAGTAGTAGGGTTTGGAGGTTGAAAAGGCCACTTTAGATGAAAGTAGGAATTTCATTGGTCACTTAAAGGCAGAAACAGGAGAAACTATCAAAGGGAATGAGGAAATGGCAGTGACATTAAACCAATACTTTTGCCGAGATTTTCCAGCCTTCATTTAAATCCCTGTTGACATTGGCGGGACCAGAACATTCCGCCAGTGGAAGGGGCTGGAAAATCCCACCCTTTGTGTGTTCACATATATGAAAATTGAATTGGCTCAGCTAAAATGTCTTTGTAAACTAAATAGCCTGACAACATTCACTCACCCAGTGTCGGTGGAGGGGGTTAAGGCTAGGTGGGAGGAGGAGTTAGGGCCTATATTAGATGACGAGGTGTGGAATGAGGCCCTGTGCAAGTCCTCATGCGCGAGGTTTAATCCAACTCAAAGTAGTTTATAGGGCAGGGGTGGGCAAACTACGGGCCGCGGGCCGCATGCGGCCCGCCAAAGGTCTTTATGCGGCCCACCAAGTCATTAAAAAAAAAAGTTTTTAAAACATTTTTAATTATATTTTTTTAAGGTTAATGGGGGGTCTGTTGGGTTACTTACTGGTATAGGTGGATACGTTGACTTGAGTAGGGTGATCATTGCTCGGCACAACGTCAAGGGCCGAAGGGCCTGTTCTGTGCTGTACTGTTCTATGTTCTATATGAGGTGCCCAGAATCATAACCGGGTGAAGTAATTATTTTACTTAATATACTATGCGGCCCTTTAAAATTGTGAATTGCTGAATGTGGCCCTTACACGGAAAAGTTTGCCCACCCCTGTTATAGGGCATGCCTGACTGAGTCCAGAATGACTCGCTTCTTTGCAGGGGTAGAAGACTGGTGCGAGCCCTGCTCCAGAGGTCCGGCTAACCACGTGCACATGTTCGGTCTACCCCAAGCTTGTGGGTCTCCTTCTTTCGCACCATGTCAGCCATTCTGAAAATTAAGCTGGAGCCCTGCCCTTTCGTGGCCATATTTGGGGTGTCAGACTCGCCAGGGCTGCAGATGGGCGCGGGGGCCGATGTCCTGGCCTTCGCCTTCCTGACTGCCTGGAACGAGTAATGCTGGGGTGGAGGTCAACTTCACTGCCCCAGTGTGGCTGGGAGCTCTGATAGAGTTCCTACACCTCGACAAAGTCAAGTACACCGTGAGAGGGTCAATTGTGTTTTTTTTACCGAAGATGGCAGCTGTTTATTGTTTACTTCAAGGAGTTGGTCACCATTAGTTGCTAAGCGGGAGTGGGGGGAGCGGGGTCAGGCTGTGTGAGGCGTAAGGCTATGTTTTGGCGGTTTTATGCTTGTATTTGTGTTTTATTCTATTCTGTTATTTTGTATTATATAAATTGAAAAATTTGAATAGATTGTTAAAAAAAACATTCACTGATCAATCTCACGCAGGAAGATTGGCCCTTGTGTAAGGTTTCTGAAGGTCTGCCAAATTGATCATTTTCCCAGCAAATCCCTTTGGCAGATCAAAGGAAATAATTGGGAAGAAAATTATTTTTTGTCGATCGATTTCAGACGAGTCAACAAAGAGACAGACATTACAGACTACAGAGTGTACAGGAAGATTATCGTGGCCATTATTAACATGAGTCTGAGAAAAAAAGGAAAGACTTATTTGTACAGCACCTTTCACAACCCTGGCATGTCCCAAAATATTTTACAGTTTTGAAGCCTTTTTGAAGTGCTGTCACTGTTGCAATGAAGATAAAGCAAAACCTGTTCCAGGCAGAATAATGCCTAAAGCAAATACAAGTGATAGAAAATGAAGTCCATTATGTAATATGGGCATTGCAATAAGTATCATGAAGACTTCCTCACTCTTGAGTCTGTTTCCACTGTAGATGATGATTTCCGATCAAATGTCCTGTGACTTCTTGAGTGTGGCAGATGGGATAAAGGTTGTTTTACCATAATTACTCTGCATCTGCAAAAAAATTATTAAACCAGTCACTTATTTTGCAGAAACTCTGATCTAAAGGCAATGCCCTTTTTTTTGTTTAAAAGTCCAATAATTGTTCACTAATTGTGCAAAATATATTTCCGTACTCTCCACAAAACCGCAATGATTAAACTTAATTCTCTTCACATTGACTTCTGAGGATAAGGATTTACATCACACACACAAAGCCAATTCAGCATTTTTCTTTTCCAAATAGAATATAGATATGTTCTTGTTCTTTGCTACATGAGCCAACTTCTGGCTTCAGG
The DNA here is from genome assembly GCF_902713615.1 of Scyliorhinus canicula. NCBI lineage: Eukaryota > Metazoa > Chordata > Chondrichthyes > Carcharhiniformes > Scyliorhinidae > Scyliorhinus > Scyliorhinus canicula. The sequence continues at coordinate 158,950,430 of NC_052155.1, read as the reverse complement.
ATGTCATGAAAAGGATGTGGAATAAGTTGGCATTTTATCTTTTATTATATTCATAATACAAATGAGCAAGTTTTTCAAGTGAGCAGCTGGAAAGAAGGTGGGAGAAGATAGAAAACGCAAGCATAAAATCCACTTCCAATATGCATCAATAAGACATCCACAGTAACTTTGTATCCTCAATTGCCATTAATGGATTTTATGCCGTAACTTCAAAGTGCTACAAACTATCAGTTGGTATCTTATTTTGGTAAAAGCGCCTAAGAAGTCTGATGAATCACAACTGAAGCAAAGGCTTTTGTGCTCATCCTCGCCAAATTCAACATGAAGGTCATCGGTCAGGTGAACTTCATAATACACTTTGGAGTTTCTAAGCCCTGGCCCATAACAGAGGGGAATTCTGTAAAGCTGGAGGACATTCTGGTGAAGTTGAAAACAAATAAGAATTATACATGCCTGAAGCAGAACGTCTGAGTGAAGGCACAGGTTAATAAAAGTGAAAGTGGCTCCCCAAGGGTATCCCAAAGTCTGGGGTTTCAGACTGTATGTTCCAGCCAGAGAATCCTCATTAGCCGTCCAACCAGTGGTTCCCAATCACTCTGCATCCTGGAAAGACAGTCAGCTGGAAAACAATTTCAATATCTGAAGCAAGGACATTCATCTTGCGTCTCACATTAATCCCTTTTATTTTTCTCCTCCCCCCTCCTTCTGCGTGTGTGTGCCTTGTGCGTGTTTAGGTAGAGGGTGGGATGGTAAAAGTGGGGAGTAGTAGATTAACTGCCCATTGTTCTAGTATAATTACTGAATGTCTGATCTCTATTGTTGTGAGAAATAAAGTTGTGTGTTTCACATACAAATATGGTGCCTGTAAGTCATTGGATACATCAAGTGCCAAAGATCTTAGAAACTTTATACAAATTATTGGTTAATTCACTTGTGTTGGGACTCCAGGGCCTGTGGCACTAACCCAGGGTGTCAGAACAATGGTCCTCTGGGGTTATGGCAATGTTCATTTCATAGAACTATATATTTTTTAGAATTTTGGAGAATTTACAGTGCAGAAGGCGGCCATTCGGCCCATCGAGTCTGCACCAGCCCTTGGAAAGAGCACCCCACTCAAGCCCACGCCTCCTCACCCCATCCCCTTAACCCAGTAATCCCAATTAAACTTTCTGGACACTAAGGCCACTTCAGCACGGCCAATCCACCTAACCTACAGATCTTTGGACTGTGGGAGGAATCCGGAGCACCCGGAGGAAACCCACATGGGGAGACCATGCAGACACCACACAGACCGTGACCCAAGCCGGGAATCGAAGCTGGGACCCTGGAGCTGGGAAGCAACTGTGCTAACCACTATGCTACCGTGCTGCTTCATTCAAGAAAGGCTGCAAGGACAGTCCTAGTAACTACAGGCCCAGTCAGTTTAACTCCAGTGGGGTAAGGTAATAGAAACAATAAGTAGGGAAAACATTAACAGGCACTTGGAGAGGTTCGAGTTAGTAAAAGAGAGCCACACGGGTTTGTAAAAGGCAGATTGTAATTGACTGATCTAATTGAGTTTTCTGATGAAGTAACAGGGAAAGTTGATGAAGGGAATGTGGTGGATGTTGTCTGTATAGATTTCAAGAAAGCATTGACAAAGTACCACACAAAGGTCTGGTTAACAAAAATTAGGCTCAGCTAAAGTTACAAAATGAGACTTAGATGAGCCCCCAGACATCTATCTGCAGTAGCCCACACACTTATTTCCCTTTGACAAATATTGAGGGAATTGGGAAAGGGGCTGGGAATCCTGAAATTGAGTCCAGACAGCCTGTACTAAAGGTCCACCCCATTGAGTAGAAATGCAGGGAAGCTGTGTCGAACCTTTATAAAGCTCCGGTTCAGTTTTGTATCCCATTCTGGTCAACACATGTTAAGAAAGGCTCAAGGGTCCTTGAGAAGGTGTAGAGGAAATTTACCTGAATGGTTCCAGGGTCAAGGGATTTTAGCTGCAAGGTCAGATTAGAATTATAGAATTATAGAATTTACAGTGCAGAAGGAGGCCATTTGGCCCATTGAGTCTGCACCGACTCCTGGATAGAGCACCCTACCCAAGATTAACACCTCCACCCTATCCCCATAACCCAGTAACCCCACCCAACACTAAGGGCAATTTTGGACATTAAGGGCAATTTCTCATGGCCAATCCACCTAACCTGCACATTGTTGGACTGTGGGAGGAAACCGGAGTACCCGGAGAAAACCCACGCACACACGGGGAGGATGTGCAGACTCCGCACAGACAGTGACCCAAGCCGGAATCGAACCTGGGACGCTGGAGCTGTGAAGCGATTATGCTATCCACAATGCTACCGTGCTGCCCCTTGGAGAAGCGGGGGTTCTTCTCCTTGGAACAAAGGAGTTTAAGGAACATTAGAGGTGTACAGATTACAACAGGTTTAGAGCAAGAAGATAAAGCAAAAGCTGTTCCCATTAACTGATGATACAAGGACGGACAGATTTAGGATTTTGGGTTAGACATGCTGGGGGATGTGAGGAAGAACATTTTTGGAAGCAAAATGTTAATGACCTGGAACTCACTGGCTGAAAGGCTGGTGAAAGTGAAGATGATCAATGATTTAAAAAGGAAATTGAATAGGTTTCTGGGGAAAATAACTGACTGACTTGCTCTACAGAGAGCTAGCATAGACTAAATGGGCCAAATGGACTACTTCTGTGTGACTATGACTCTGACTTTGATGTAGTGGTTGATCAGGAAGATAATTTTTAAATAAAATCTCAAACAGTATATAAATATGAATACATTAAACTGGATTCACTAATTTCTGCTTTCAGCAGATCAAATTAAAACGTAATGAAATGCAGGAGACAACTTATAAATCTTTAAAAATTGACTGAGTTCATTATGTACAGAAATGAGCCTATTTTTGTATTGGTGGGTGAAATATCAACTTATCGAAAATCTTAAAATAAAAGCGAAATGTACTTCATTAATATGGGTGTCTGAATGGGGACCGGGGGTGTGATCTAATGGCCAGGCTGCACCAGAAAAGCAGCCCAGCGTAGCCTAGCCATTAGAAGCCAGGAGACCCCGGACCCAGGATCTACCCGGCTCGCAGCGCCTCACGGGATCTAACACGATCTCGCGAAATGTTGCGATGTATATTCGTCCCACATTTTAGCAAATCTACATATTAGAGCGAGACAGCTAGTCTCACTTTAATGTTCAGATTCCTGAGTTATCCAAGGCATGGGATCAATCTCATTCACCTTGGAGACCTCAGGCGAGCGCTGTTCAGCACTGGCCTCCACAAACATGCACCGGACGGATCGGCACGCGTGGGGATCTCCCAGGGGATCGGAGGACCCCAGGTTCATGCACTTTGGGCATGGTGGTACCTGGCACTGCTGGTGCCACCCTGGCATTGCCAAGGTGCCCAGGTGGCACTGCCAGCTGGCAGGGGTGGTACCTAATTGGCATTGCCAATGTGCCAAGATGGCATTTTTTTGAGCGCTGACGATTGTGCCCAAGGTGCCGTGCGCGGATGTTGGCGGGGGGTGGGGACCTTCCCATAAATGTGTTGGGCCCTGGGAGTTCGGAGGTCGTGTTGGAGGCCTTGAAGTTTGGGACCCTATTTAAAAATGGTGTCCCGATCGCTTGCTGCCTTGAGGAGTTCCGGTAAGCAGAGCTCCTCAGTGCACAAGACATTCCCCACTTAGGCCCCTTATCTCACGCGGGTGGCGTTTTATAGCCATGTGTTTCTCAGCACTGCGAGCGCTGGGAAACACGTGGCTAAACACGCTTGCTCTGGGATTTTGTTCCTTTTTATTTGAATAACGCCCAGAAGATCCTACTTGGAAGGATTTCTGGTCCAGTTATAAATATTGTTACTCTTATTTTTAGTGCGAGGCTTCAGGTTAGTTCATAGTGCCCTTCTCAAGCACATGGACACCCCCTGGTGGGTCTCTACTGGAACTACTGTGTCCCGCTGCTAACCCACTGGCTCAAAGACTGCATGGGCAGAATTTTACGCTCCCCCAAGATGGTTCTGAAGTGGAGGAAAGTAAAATTGAATAGACAGGATCCCCCCCTCCCCCCCGGGAACCCGACCGTCCCAATCCAGACACAGTTTCGTGCTTGAGTGGGCAAGGCCTCTGGGTGGGCAGGACCTCAGGTGGGATACCCACCCTTTCACCTATTAAAGCCTTTAAGTGACCAGTTAAAGTCCCTCTCGTACGCAGCCTCAATTTGTAGGCTGGCGGGAGCAGGTGTAAGTACGGCGGGAAACAGAGAAAAAAGACTCTCTCCATCTTGGTCAGGAAGAGGGGGGTTAGGGCACCTCAATCTGAAGGTCCTGTCAGAGATGGTGCACCCTCTACTCCAGGACCTTAGAGTTCTAGCTAGCTATCGCCCTCCTGGCCTAACCTCTGATACCATGATTGCCTCCCCTGTCGGACCCCCAGGGTATCCGCTGCTCTCCACGTCCCTGGACCCACTCTTAAAACGGTCCCAGGACTTTTGTTCCAGGAAGAGCATTGCAATACCGCTTCTGGCTACTGCAGCAACGTGTCTGGTTGGGTTGTAGAGCTGTCAACCAATCAGATTGGGCAGCAGCTTTTACAGGTGGGTCCTGCTCCCAAGGGTGGACAGACTTCTTGCCCACTGCCAATCAACACTCAAATGAGCGTTAAGTGGTAATGGGCTTTCAGGAGTCGGCGGAAGCACAATATGTGCCAACTCTCAGGACTACAAGCGTCGATCGCTCACTATCCATAAAATTCTACTGCATGAATTAATGTCAAGGGTGTGACAATGTATGATGATGATGTAATAGGGTGGTAATTTTGTTTAAAAAGACTCGCAACATGGCTTCCCCCTGAGAGGGAGTTCATTCTACACAGTCAGTTGTGTACTAGTGTGTTAATTCTATATTGTAAACCTTGCAATAGTGAGCGACAAGCAATGAACGTTGCAGCATTTTGCCCTCCCAGTTGTAATTTTACCACAAGTTGAAACTAAGGTCCAGAATGAAAGCTAATTCACCAATTTATTTTCACACAATACCTTTCGAGTTCACTCCATTGTTTGTTGTACTGTTTTATATTTATATATATATGGAAATAAGTAAAGTACAAATTTCAAATTAAAAGTGATTTTTGTACATGGCCTGTAGAAAATTGTTGAGGCAATGATTAGACAAATTACCTAAATTGCAATTGAATATCTGAAAGGCTCTTTCAGAGGGATCCAAAGCTCTGGTATGCAGGCATGTTGCAATAGGAATCTCCAGTTCGTTTTTTGATCAGAATCTTGTGGTGATATGCATCACTGTAGATACACAAGGGGTTAATGTAAGTACACGTAGACTAGCTAGACACTAGAGAGAGCACCAGAGACATGACACACAGACATTCAACCAATAGGTCAGTAGGATAGGACACGACCAATGGGCATTCACAATAGACACAGAGGTGACACTACCACAGGAGGGCATTACACCAACCCATATATAACGGACACAGCACACATGATCTTTCTCTTTCCAGTGGAGACACTCAGTGAATACAGACACAGGGTTGATTCAACACATCACACCCACCATGTGGATTGTAGCAGACTAGTTCGTCAGTCTGAGTAACTATAGAAGGATTAACAGTAGAGGCGAATCCGAGTAGGAGAATTGTAAATAGTTTAAAAAACGTGTTGAAGTTATCTCCACGTCTGAACCTTCCTTTTTCAGAGTGAACATCAAGGAAACAGCTTATGCTACGCCAAGAGCATAACAAGACAAATCTTTTGGTGAATTTTTATGTATCAAGTCTCTGGGTGGGATTTTCTGTCCCGCTTCCCTGCCGCTGTGGGTTATGCGGGGATGAGGGCTGGTGGTAACAGTGGGACCAGAAGATGCTACTGCCAGCCACTGGGGAGCCGCCCTCAGCCACAGCAGGACACACTGCGAAGGGGGAGGAAAATCCTGGTTAGTCTTGGCAGTCAGAATCCCCTTTTTGCCTTTGTATCTCTGTATCTACATAAATGATTATCAGGAAAAGTACAGCATGATTGAAGGGGTGTGGCACGTGATGCTTCTCAGGGAATCTGTACTGATGCCTCAACTTTTAATTACTATATAAGTGACTTGAATGAAGGAATAGAAAGTTGCCCAATTTGCAGATGACACTCAAGTAAAGAGACATTTAGGAATGAAATCAGTAAGCAATCTTTTCGCATGCAGAGTATTAGAAATCTGTATCTCTGTCCTTCAAATGACTGTGGGTGCTGTGTCTAATTTTTTAAGACATATCAATGGATTTTTCTTAAGTGAGGTTACCGAGGGATGGGGATCAAAGGTAGGTAAATGGAGTTGAGATGCAGATCAGCTTTGATCTAATTGAGTAGTGAAATTGATTCATTGGTTGGAATAGTCTATTCCTGTTCTCATTTGAAACAGACTTTAATCCTCTAGTGGCATTGCCACTTGAGTTTACTGTTCAATTTTCTATGTAAAGATCTTTGGCATATCACTGTCTTGAGTTCTTTCTCCATCAACATGGTGAAGACTTTTTGAGATTATCCCTGCTGTTAAGTGTTATTTGTGTGGCAGATGTGCCTACTTCAATTGGTTTGTAGTTCTCGCTGAAGATCCACACTGATATCTGGTACCATCATTATTTGATTATGTATGCATTCATGTTGTCGTAAGGATGATGCTAAGGCATTGCACATATATGTTTTATGGTGAATTGCCATGTTTACCACACTGCTTGGCAGGGTTTCCTGGTATCTGTGCTCTACCTTGTCAGAGTTCAAACCTGCAATTAGTTGTCTATTTATCATTCTTCTCAGAGAAAGGAGGGAAAATCGGGTTGGGAATGTAGTCATGTGGCCGGGGGGAGGGGGGGGGGGTAGAAAGAAAGGTTGTCAGGTGACTGGGGTGTGGGGTGTGCAGTGTGAATGCGTGGAGGGTCAATTGTACAGTTACCCAGATTTTAGATTAGGTTTTAATCCATCCAACGTTTCCTGGGTAACTATCCAAATATGAGGAACATCCAGAAGTCTCTGACTCGAAAACGTGGGTCAGAGATATTCGCGAGGGTCCTGGGAACTGAGAATTTCCCATCGGAAGTTTAAACTTCGCAGGCAATTTCCATTTAAGTCATCATGTCAGGACTCCCAGAGTCCCGGCACACATCCCAATCGTACATCCAGCCTCTGATGATTTAGTGACCAGCAGATTTACGCCATGATTATTTTTAATTACTAGAACTGCAACCAAATCATTATTACTTCCATTGTGTTAAAGAGGACTTTAACCTGCACTAAAGTAACAGGCAAGGGACTGAAAGCAATTATGTTACATCTAACTTTACTCTGTATCTACTTATATCTCGACCATTCACGTTTAATCAGTGAACGTTGATTTCATTTTTTGGGAAATTGTACTTGCAAAGTTGTTGAATCTGGCAAAATTAATCCCAGCAGAAATATAGTCATTAACCCTGGGTTTTTTTTTTAGTGATTGCAGCATTTAACCACTGTGTACTTAAATTAAGATGTTCACCGCTGAACTTAATAACTGCTCCCTATCATGATTTGCAAGTATTATCTAGATCTCTGCCAATCCCACCGGACAGTGCATTGAAGTATCAAAGAGCTGCTTCACAGTGCTGTTCAAACCATTTTTTTCTTCAGGTCTTAAAGTGCTTAAAAGAAGTGGCACACATAGGTTTGCAACAGTGACAGGCTGCCATTGTCCAGACTGTCAATGCCTGAATATACTTTGCCAGCTTGGCGCCAGAGCAGCAGCCGTCAGTGTTCCTCAATAGAAAATGATACATTAATGTTCGGGTGTGTCTGACCAGAGAAACAGGATTATGCAAATGTATAACAAGAAAGGAAATGCCAGAAAAATTCAGCATCCATTCAGGGCACTGCAGGAACTCACCAAGGCTCCTTGGGCAGCACCTTCCAAACCCACAACCACTACCATCTAGAAGGACAAGAGCAGCAGATACCTGGGTACATTTGAGGACTCTGGGTCTGTACACGTTGCAGTTTAGAAGGAAGAGAGGGGATCTTATTGAAACTTACAGGATACTGCGAGGCCTGGATAGAGTGGACGTTGAGAGGATGTTTCCACTTGTCGGAAAAACTAGAACCAGAGGACACCATCTCAGACTAAAGGGACGATCCTTTAAAACAGACATGAGGAGGAATTTCTTCAGCCAGAGGGTGGTGAATCTGTGGAACTCTTTCCCGCAAAAGGCTGTGGAGGCCAATTCATTGAGTGTCTTTAAGACAGAGATAGATAGGTTCGTGATTAATAAGGGGATCAGGAGTTATGGGGAGAAGGCAGGAGAATGGGGATGAGAAAATATGAGCCATGATTGAATGGCGGAGCAGACTCGATGGGCCGAGTGGCCTAATTCTGCTCCTATGTCTTATGGTCTTAACCCCACCACCTAAAGGTTCCCCCTCCATGTCACACACCACCCTGACATGGAAATATATCGCCGTTCCTTCACTGTCGCTGGGTCAAAATCATGGATTTCCATGTCTAACATCAAAGTGGGTGTACCTACATCACATGGACGGCAGCGGTTCAAGAAGTTAGCTCACCACCACTTTCTCAAGGGCAATTAAAGATGGGCAACACATGATGACCTAGCCAACTCATTCTCTGTCTACAGGTGCTGTCAGACCTGCTGAGACTCTCCAGCATTTTCTTTTTTCTGAAACTGATTTCTTTGCCTGAACTGGAGGAAGACTTTGTCCCTCCAGCAAGCTGCCTCCTCAGGCCGTCCCTCCAGCAAGCTGCCTCCTCAGGCCGTCCCTCCAGCAAGCTGCCTCCTCAGGCCGACCCTCCAGCAAGCTGCCTCCTCAGACTGTCCCTCCAACAAGCTACCTCCTCAGACTGTCCCCATCATCAGTAACTGCTCCTGCTCCGATACCTTTGGTGTTTTGGCACATGCAAAACAGGAGCGTCTTGAAAATTGTAAACCTTTCTGAATATTTGCTGAGGTGAATAAAGGATTACAAATAAACAAATGGGAAGCTATTTAGATACGTGAGGGGGGGTAGAATAGAAGGATATGTTGAGCGGTTGAGTTATAATAACCTTGGGGGAGACAAGCACCACGATAGGAAGCTTTCAGCTTCTCCTTCCAAGATCCTCATGACTACCCGGGCCACTATCCTCTGCGGCTTCTCACTCTCCTCTGGTGAGGAGTATTATGTTGGGTACAGTGTTGACCCTTTCCCTCACATCATGCAGTGGCCTGTGCTGCAGAGAGGGTGCGAGTGAGTGACTGTGGAAAAGGTCCATGGAGATGTGTGGGGTTCAAGTACGTGGAGCATGTGTTGAGCACTGGTGAAAAGGCAAAATGGAATGAGGGTGGGGGGGGGGGGGGGGGGGTGGATGCCAATGGAAGTATATTTAGTGTGAAGTGAGGAATCAGTGCCTGAAGCTGTTTTGGCTTGTACAAGTGCTGTGATGTGAGAAGAGCAGCAGTGTGCATTTATTTAGCACCTTTAATGTAGAGAAGCGTCCCCAGCCAAGCCACATAAGGAGATATTAAGACAATTGACCAGAAGCTCGTTCGAAGAGGTAGATTTTAACGGGTGTTCCATAGGGGGAGGGGGAGCGAGAGAGATGGAAAGGTTTAGGGAGGTAAATCCAAAGATCAGGGCTATGGCAGGTGAAGACATGGCCACCGATGATGGAGCAATTAATACCAGGCGTGCCCAAGAGGCCAAAGTTGGAGGAATGCAGAGATCTTGAAGGTTGTAGGGCTGGAGGAGATTACAGATCAAGGGAGGCACAAGAACGTGGAGGGATTTGGAAACAACGATGAGCATTTTCCCTTGAGGCATTAAGAGAAGAAGAAAGGAAAAGGGAATTATGTTCCCATGTGGGGTAAGAGCAGAGGAAGAACTGAATTTATTTAGAAAGAGAAAGAGGTGTTTCAGTGCGAATTCGTGATTGTATGCTGACTGAAGTGATGGAAGGGGAAGGGGAGGGAATTGTTGATTATGATGGGGATGAATGAAGTGTTTTGAGGTGTTGAAAGAGGTAGAGAGCTGAAGAGCTCTACTGACCTTTGCAGCTCATGTGAGGTCATTGGCTATCTCAGGTCCTAGGGATGATGCTGGTGGCCCCGACCATGTCAGCTGCAACTTCCCAGCACAGCACAAGCCCTGGAGATGATTCAGCAGCTAGTAGTTGGCTGTACCTCCATTCCACCCTCCTCCCCCCCCCCCCCCCGCCCCCACCACTGACTTGAATTCAAAATATGGATTGCAACCATGCTTGAAGTGGTACGTTCACATTTAAATAGGTGCAAAATTGCACACGCCACGAGACAATAAGGTTCCTCATGATCGGCTCATGAAGAAAGTAAGGAGGTGTGGGATAGAGGGAAATTTGGCCAATTGGATAAGTAACTGGCTATCACATAGAAGACAGAGGGTGGTGGATGGAAAATTTTCAGACTGGAGACCAGTTATCAGTGGTGTACCACAGGGATCAGTGCTGGGTCCTCTGCTATTTGTGATTTTTATCAATGACTTGGAGGAGGGGGCTGAAGGGTGGATCAGTAAATTTACTGATGACACCAAGATTGATGGAGTAGTGGATGAGGTGGAGGGTTGTTGTAGGCTGCAAAGAGACATTGATAGGATGCAAAGCTGGGCCAAAAATTTGGCAGATGGAGTTTAACCCTGATAGGTGTACGGTGATTCATTTTGGTAGAAAAAATTTGAATGTGGATTACAGGGTCAACGGCAGGGTTCTGAGGAATGTCGAGGAACAGAGAGATCTTGGGGTTCATTTCCACAGATCTCTGAAGGTTGCCACTCAAGTGGTTAGAGCCGTGAAGAAGGCCTATAGTGTGTTTGCGTTTATTAACAGGGGGCTTGAGCTTAAGAGCCGCGGGGTTATGCTGCAACTGTACATGACCCTGGTGAGACCACATTTGGAGTATTGTGTGCAGTTCTGGTCACCTCATTATAGGAAGAATGTGGAAGCATTGGAAAGGGGGCAAAGGAGATTTACCAGGATGCTGCCTGGTTTGCAGGATAGATCTTATGAGGAAAGGTTGAAGGAGCTAGGGCTTTTCTCTTTGGAGCAGAGGAGGATGGGAGGTGACTTAATAGAGGTTTGTAAGATGATGAGGGGGATAGATAGAGTGGACGTTCAGAGACTATTTCCTTGGGTAGATGTAGCTGTTACAAGGGGGCATAACTATAAGATTCAGGGTGGGAGATATAGGAGGGATATCCGAGGTAGGTTCTTTACTCAGAGAGTGGTTCGGGTGTGGAATAGACTGCCTGCTGTGATAGTGGAGTCGGACACTTTAGGAACTTTCAAGCGGTTATTGGATAGGCGCATGGAGCACACCAGAATGACAGGGAGTGGGATAGCTTGATCTTGGTTTCAGACAATGCTCGGCACAACATCGAGGGCCGAAGGGCCTCTTCTGTTCTGTACTGTTCTATGTTCTATGTTTAAAGCTTCCTGATTCCCATTGTGACTGGCTCAGCAGCTCCAGACAACTACAGGTACCGAGGTGACAGGACTTGTGCTTGTCAGGTAGCGCAGACTTCCTGCCCCCACCCACCCTATTTGTGCCCCAAGTTAAAATAGAAGTTTAAAATTCCTTACTCTCTTCTCACTGTTCAATTGTGTAAAATCTGGAATCAGGAAACGATCCATTCATGTTAAAATGTTAATTGCTCTTCATAATTGTGTATATGTTTCAGGTGTTGCTGATGCAATGCGTTTTGCTAATTAGCTTCCAGTTTTTATACTAAGGTATGCATTTCCACTCCAACATTAATCATTTTATGTCGGAGAAAACCAACTATATTATGTTAAGGGAATAAAACCTACTGACACCGGTAAATCTCCTCTTGTGGTTCTGACAATGTAGCCTATTGGCATTTAATGTCTTTCACAGATTTACATATTTGACAAATTATATTCCAATGCTAAAAGGACAGTATTATTCTATTTATTAAGGCATTTATAATTTTAACAATCCCCCCGGCCAACTGCTGACAGTTTAATTTTTCTTGAAGAAGTCGATGAACAGCTGCCACCTCCAGGCAAACCCCTGCAGCGATCCCCTCAAGGCAAATTTAAATTTCTCGTGTCTGAGCAACCCTACCATGTCACTAACCCATACCCCCGACTTTGGGGGTTCCGAGTCCCTCCAACCTAGTAGGATCTGTCTCCGGGCCCCTGGGCTCCCGGATTTTCCGACACACCAAAGATCACCACCCTCACCTTTAAAACATAGTTTGCAGGACCCCCTGCACTCGCCCACACCTATCCTCCACCCCCTCAAAGAACCTGCTCATCCGGGCCACCACCATGTGTGCCCTGTGGATCATCTTAAATTGCATCAGACTGAGCCTGGCACACAACAAGGATGCATAGACTCGCCTCAGGACCTCCTCCTCCCATAATCCGGCCTCCAACCCACCACCCAACTCTTCTTTCCACTTTCTCTTCACCTCCCCTATCGGTGCTCCCTCCCACTCCATAAGTTCCCAGTAGATCTCTGAAACCTTCCCCTCTCTTACCCCTGTTGTCGACACCACCTTATCCTGTATCCCCTGGTGCGGCAGGTGCAGGAAGGTCGAAACCTGCCTCCGCACAAAATCCCTCACTTGCAGATACCAGAACCCATTCCCACTTAGCAACTCAAACTCCTCCAATTCCTCCAAGCTCGGGAAGCCCTCACCAATAAAAAGACCTCCAAATCTCTCAAACCTCCCCCCGCCACCTCCGGAACCTCACATCCAGCCCTCCCCTGGACCGAACCGGTGATTACCACATAGTGGTGCCCATCCCCCCCCTCCCCCCCAACTCTATATGCTGCCTCCACTGTCCCCATACCCTCCGGGCTGCCACTACTACTGGGCTTGTGGAGTACCTGGCAGGCGAGAACGGCAGACAGTTAACAGTGCCCCAAAACTTGTGTCTTTACATGGGTCTGCCTCCACCCGTTCCCACACCAACCCTTCCCCCATTACCCACTTCCTGACCATCGCAATATTGGCTGCCCAATAATAATTTATAAAATTCGGAAGAGCCAGACCCTCTCTTCTCCACACCACCCCCCCCCCCCCCCCCCCCCCCACTTCCCTCCCCGCTCCAGCAGCACCTTCTTCACCCGTGGCGTTTTACCCACCCAAACAAATCCAGAGATCACCACATTTACTTTTTTAAAGAACACCGTGGAATAAAAATTGGAAGGCTCTGAAAGATGAACAGGAACCTAGGAAGGACCGTCATCGTCACTGCCTACACCGTTCCCGCCAATGACAATGGAAGCGTATCTCGACCTCCAAAAGTCCCTCCTCATCTGTTCTTACCGACCCAGATTCAGCTTATGCAGCTGCTCCCACATCTGTGCCACCTGGATACCCAAATACCAAAATCCACCCCTCCCCCCCCCCCCCTCCACCACCACCACCTTGAAAGGCATCTCCCCCAATCTCTTCTCCTGTCCTCTCGCGTGAATCGCAAAGATCTCACTCTTGCCCATATTCAATTTATACCCGAGAACTAACCAAATTCCTCCAATATCCCCATAATCCCGCCAATTCCCCCCCCCCCCCCCAAGAGGGTCCGATATGTGAAAAAGTAAATTGTCCGCATAAAGCGAGACTCTGTGCCCCCCACCCCCCTCCCCGTACGAACCCCTGCCAGACCCTCAACGTTCAGAGTGCCATTGCCAATGGCTCTATAGCCAGGGCAAACAGCAATGGGGAAAGTGGGCACCTCTGCCTCATAACCTAAAATAATCTGATCTACCCGGTTCGTTCGCACACTCACCACCAGTGCCTGATACAACAACCGGACCCAGTCCACAAATCCCTGCCCAATCCCAAACCGCCCCAGGACTTCCCATAGGTATTCCCACTCCACTCGATCAGATACCTTCTCTACGTCCATGGCCACTACCACCTCCACCTCGCGTCCCTCTGGAGGCATCATGATCACATTAAGTAACCTCCTGATGTTGGCTGCCAGATGCCCCCCCTTCACGAACCATGTCTGGTCCTCCCCTATTACTGGCACACAGTCGTCGATCCTCGAGGCCAAGATCTTCTCCAATAGTTTGGCATCTACATTTAGCGGGGAAATATGATCCATATTGTTTCGGGTCTTTATCTCGTTTTAAATGAGGGTGATCGATGCCTGTGACAACATCTGGGGGTGTACTCTCAGCTCCTTTGCCTCATTGAAAGCCCTTACCAACAGCGGTCCCAATACCCCTGAGAACCTCTTGTAGAATTTCAACGGGTACCCATCCGGACCCAGGGCCTTTCCCGATTGCATGACCATCAGCCCCTACACTAATTCTACCAGCCCAATTGGGTTCCCCAGGCCCTCCACCAACATTTCATCCACTTTCGGGAATTCCAACTCTCCAGAAACTGCCTCATCCCCTTCCCCCCGGCTGGGGGTTCTGACTTGTACAGCTTACAATAGAAGTCCCTAAGCACCCTGTTCACCCCTGCCAGGTCCAAGACCGTATTCCCACCTGTGTCCTTCACTTTCCCAATCTCCCTTGCTGCCTCCTGCTTCCTCAACTGGTGCACGAGCATCCTGCTCGCCTTCTCCCCATACTCATATACCACCCCTCTCACCCATTTCGACTGCCACGCTTGAGATATCTCAAGACAGATATCTGAATAATGTTGTATCTAAATGGCTTCTTACTATTCTGTTTAATGTTTGAAACTTTGCCAGGTTGAAGCAACATTGCAGCAGACACTTAAGGGTTGATATTTCAGACTGAAGCACCCATTAAGAAGGCTTACATTATATGCAAGAGCACAACTCATGAAATCAGGACATGATTTTGCTATTATTTGTTGGACTCCTCATCAAAAATGCAGATTTGAAAATCTGCCCTTCTCTACTGTAATGTAGTAGCATTTTGTTAACGTTGTGATGTGATCGAGGGGTGTGGGCAGCACTACAGCAGAACTACAATTAAATCGGGTGGTTTTTTGCACTAAAGTGTTTCATATTCCAGGAAAAGCTGCACCAAGAGTGTCTGGGCGGTGCAAAGCAAGTCAAAAAGGCATTGTGTTGACTACCTTCAATGTAAGATGAGAATGTATGTGAAGACAAAACTACAGATAGAGTTGCATCAGCCTTATTGTCCATTCATGAACTCTGTTTTCGCCTCCAAATCTGAAAGTGCAATTGAAACCGCCAAAGGTTTTCCAACCTCATGCACTTTCATAGAATTCCTATCATGCCGAAGCCCCACAGTGCAGAAGGAGGCCATTCGGCCAATCAAGTCTGCATTGAAGCTCTGAAATAACACCCCGTCCAGGACCTCACCCTATCCCAGTAACTCCACCCAACCTTTTGCACACTAAAGGGGTTTGAGCATGGCCAGTCCTCCTAACCTGCACATTTTTATACTGTGAGCGGAAACTGAAGCAAGAGGAGGGAACCCACGCAGTCACGGGGAGAAGGTGCAAACTCCACACAGACAGTCACCCAAGCCTGGAATAGAATCCAGGTCCCTGGTGATGTGAGGCAGCAGTGCTAAGCGCTGTGAGGCAGCAGTGCTAACCACTGTGCCGCCCTTTGCCTTTGCAGCAAGTTAAATCACAGCTGTGAGTATTCAGGCAGGAGGGTGACACGCACGCAAGGGCCTCACCCCACTGCCGCTAGTATTCACCAAGTAGAGTTCTCCAAGGAGCAAATCCCGTCATGGCCAGAAACTCTCACTGGAGGGGCCATAACGGGATTTGCAATGGGGAGATCTAATTTTGAGATTTTCCCCAACCCTGGTCGGCGGTGAAATCTGTTTCACGCTCTCCGTGGGCGTGGACCAGATTAGCATATTTGAATTCTCCTTTAAATATGCAGAATCGGAGTCAAGCTAAATACACCCGGCTCCTGTAACTCTACCACCTGCCGGTGCAATGTGAAGCCGGCAGGAATCACTGCTGGTCTCCAAAAATGGAGACCAGATAAGATGAGCACATCGGGGAGCTTGGAGGATATTGTAGTTTCCGGGTTGTCAGGGAGCGCTGCAAAGGGGCATGGGGTGAAAGGGAGCCTGAAGAGGGTGGGGCCTTTGACAGCCCCATTATGGGGTTTAGCTCACCTGGGGGAGGGGGGGAGGTCTTTGCTGGCTAGAAGGTGCGGGGGGTGGCTGTACCATTATTCTGAGATGGGCACCCTGATCTCTGAGGATCAGGCCTTGACAACGTCTTTAGGTCCTGCATCTCTCATTCGCGGTGCAAATCATCCCAAGCTCCAAGGAAATGCCTTAAGTGTGGGTGGATTGTGATCGGGATTGCGCAGACCCACTGCGACGTTTCCCACTGGAGACCACACTTAGAAATTGTTTGGGAGAATTGCGCCAATTGGTTATCTTTACCTTGCATTAGAAGTTACTCATTGATGCATTTAAGAGCCGCAACCACGCAATTTTATTAATGCAGCTGAAAATCGGTTCATTTCCTGTAAATAACTTGCTTTTAAATTACAAAATTACTTTACAAAAAAAGAGAACCATTAAATAGGTACATTAGTGTACTTTGTTTTGGTAAGTGAGATATCAAGCAAAATTCTCCAAATGGAAGACTAAGGATACGATTGAATGGCCTTGTCCCGTCTGACTCGGTAATGTGACGAGGCCGTTAAACCTCACGAGAGGCTTCTTGCGATGCTCAGAATGCCTCACGTGATATAACAAGATTATATGAGATGTCATATTTAAGTGAGCCATTAGGCTTATTTAAATATACTGGCGCCCAATTTTCCTGAGTTCTGGCAATGAATGGCTGCACCTTGGAGAACTCACCATGATGACCTTTAGCACTGGTCCATACAAACATGAACCAGGCATAACGGCACCTGAGGGGGCTCCAGGCCAACACATGCCCCCGGTGGTCACACTCTGGGCAGGGGTGGTAACCTGGCACCCCCGTTGCCACCTCGGCATCACCAGTCTGGCACCTTGGCACTGCCATCTGGTTAGCCTGGCAGAGCCACCATGACATTGCCAGGGTGCCTGGGTGGCACTGCCAGGCTGGCAGGGGCACTTCCATGGTGCCAGGTTGGCAGTGCCCATGCTAGGGATGTGGCCAGGTGGTGCCCTGCCCATAATGGTGGGGTGAGAAGGGAGCCCCAAGGATCTCCTAAGAGGTGGGTTCTCATCAGCGCAGGAATCAAAGTAAGTGTGGCCTAAACGGGGTGTTCCTAGCTGAGGCCAGAAAAAACATAATCCTGTTTGATAACGGGGTGATTCTCGCTCTGAACACACTGAAAAACACCCTGCTATATGCACCCAAGACGGGACTCCGGTGTTTGGGCATTTTAGTCACTAGCACTCCAGCACAGTTGTGAACCTCCCAGCAATAACATGACAGCCACAAGAATCCTGGCTACACTCAGCCCAGGCACGTTTAACTCTATCAATTTATTTATAACTTATAAAAGACTCTTTATGGACCAGGAGGTGAAGGAGTGGTATTCCTGACCTCACAACAATCCATTGGCGTCATTGGCATGAGCATTCGACACCCTGGGCGAGTGTGTGGTCAACTCCAGCCCCACAGGCCCCCGAGACCCAACACAAGTGAATTAACCAATAATTCATGTAAAATTGCTGTAATCTTTGGCCGTTTACTGCTCCAATGACTTACCAGGCACCAGATCTGTAAGTTAAAGACAAGAACTGTTTATTTATCACAGAAATTGAGTTGAAACATGCAGTAAATGTAACAAGATAACGGCAAGTAATTTACTACTTCTCCCCCTCACTCCTTTAACAGTCTTACCCTCTAACCCCCCTCCCCTCCCATCCCCCCCCCCCCCACCCCCCCACACACACACACGCAAGACAGATAAATACAGGAGATGGGGAGGGGAAAAGAAAAAATATTAATGGTTTAAAAGTAAAGAGAAGATGGGGATATTTGTGTTCTAAGTTGTAGTCTTTGTAGCCGGCTGTCCTTCCAGGACACGGAGTGATTGAATCCATCGGCTAGATTGCTAATGAGGATCTTCTGGCACTAACATTCATCCAGTGCTTCCAGGCAGTAGGGTTTCATATGTGGGAGTCACTTTCACTTTTATTACCCGGGGCCTTCACTCAAAGGATCAGCCCCAGGCCATTTTGATTCATAAGACTCTCAGTCTCACCTTTCCCCTAGCTCCAGCCTGTGGTTTAAACTGAACTGGTTTCTAGTTTCACCTGGATGTCCCCCAGCTTTACTGAGGACAAACAGAAGGAGCTTCCATGAGATTGTGGAGAGGTATATTAACATTTCAGGGAGAGAAACCCACAGAGTTCATCCAGCTCTTCCTTCAGGAATTAAGCACTCAGAAGCTAGATAGAGAGGAAACGCCGGCTGGATCTGTTTTCCTGGAGAGAGCTCCATTAGAAGTGTTGCTGGATTTTTAAAACCAAAAGCAAGGTGAAGCTTCCTGGCTCTGCAGAACATTCCAGAACGGTCAGCACCAATCAACATTGAGTATCAGCACAACCCCGATAATTTGAGCCAGCTTGTTGGCCAGCTGCCAAATCCATCAGCCAAGTCCATCAAGATGTGTCATCCCTGATGTCAGACCACAACATCACATCCTGCTTTATCTCAGGGTAATAGGTCAACCCTCAGTTTACCAGCCACTCAAATTAAAGGTGAAGTCTATCTTAAAGGCATAGGCACATCAATTGTCCACGGACAAAACTTTAAATAGCAAAATAACAGAAATTAAAAGGGAAAAATCAAGGGACAAACAGAGATTGGGGACGATAAACGTGACCGCAACATGCGCCAGGTTCAGCCTGATTCAATTCAAGGTCGTCCACCCGGCACACATGACAGTTGCCCGGATGAGTAAATTTTTCGGATTGGAGGACAGGTGTGCCAGATGTTCGGGAGGGCCGGTGAACCATGTCCACATGTTTTGGACATGTCCAAAACTCAGGGGTACTGGCACGGGTTCGCGGATGTTAAGTCCTGGGTACTGAAAACAAGGGTGGCGATGAGTCCAGAGGTGGCTATTTTTGGGGTTTTGGAGGACCCGGGAGTCCAAGGGGAGAGAGAGGCTGACATTTTGGCCTTTGCTTCCCTGGTAGCCCAGCAACGAATTCTGCTGGCATGGAGGGACACAAAACCTCCGAAGTCGGAGGCCTGGCTATCAGATATGGGGAGCTTTCTCGGTCTGGAGAAGATTAAGTTCACTTTGAAAGGGTCACTGTATGGGTTCGCCCGGAGGTGGCAACCATTTATCGACTTCTTCGCGGAAAATTAATGGTCTGCGGTGGGGGTGGGGGGGTGGAAGGGGGGATGAGGGCAACGTAGGTTAGGGGGGTAGTTAGGCAGGTCCTTGTGGGAGGGGAGCTTGTTCTCTTGCACTATAATGACTGTTTTTTGCACACTGTTTTATATTATTGTTGTTTATCGTGCCAAAATGTCTTAATAAAATTGTTTATCGAAAAAAAAGAGATTGGGGAAGATCTGAACAACTCGCACCCCCTGACACCTCCAAACCCAACTCACATGATTGCAACTTTCTCCATTCCCCATCTCTATTCCTTCTTTACTGCCCACGGATCCCACTAGAATTTGAATCCCATCTACATTTTTAAGCAGGAGTCATTGGTGAGACATATAGCTGAGCCCTAGTGCTCACCTCAGCCTCCTGTTCAGCGAGTTCCAGACAGCTGACTGCCCATTTTAACCTTGCAACACTGATTGCCTTTCTAATTTATGACTCGGGCTATCATTGAATCCTAAAACGATACAGCACAGATGGAGGTAATTCGGCCCTTCGTTTCTGTGCCGGCTCTTCTATTGGACTTCTTCTTTAGGCCCACTCTTCTCATGTTTCTCTGCAATTTTTTTCATTGTTAGAATTTATCCATTCTCTTTTCAAAGTTGTCACTGACCCTGCCTCCAAATGGTGTTGGCCTGCTCTTTTGTCAGAGGGCATAGTGGTAATGCCACTGGATTAGTTTACAGAAAGCCTGGCTAATGCTCTGGGGACACACGTTCAAATTTCACTACGGCAGTTGGCGGAATTTAAACTCAATTAAGAAAAATGGTGACCACGAAATTATCAACAATTATCATAAAACCCATCTGGTTCACTAATGTCCTTTAGGGAAGGAAATCTGCTGCCCTCACCTGCTCTGGTCTACATGTGACTCCAGACCCACAGCAATGTGGTTGACTCTTAACCACCCTCTAAGTGACCTAGCAAGCCACGCAGTTCAAGGGCAATTAGGAATGAGCAACAAATACTGACCTTGCCAGCGACGCCCACATCCCATGAAAGAGTAAATTAAAAATTCCTGAAATCTCTATCCTCCAGCTTAGACCCTTCTTCCACTGGAAGCAGCTTCTTCTTCTCTACTCTGTCAAAATCACCCATGATTTTGAACACCTCTGTCGAATCTCCTCCCAACGTTCTCTGCTCTAAGGAACACAACCCCAGCTGTTTCAGTCTTTCCACACAACGGAAGCCTCACACCCCTGGTACCGTTCCCGTGAATACCCCCTGTAGCCTCTTTAAAACCTTCCACATCCTTCCTAAAGTGTGGTGAATGCAATACTCCGAGGCCTAAGCAGTGTTTTAGAATTTAACCCTGATTTTGTATTTGCTGTCTGTATTCGTAAGCTTTTTAAAAGCCTGCTCAATTTTTCCTGCCACCTCGGTTCCTGCTCAACCTTTAACATGTATCATTTAGCTTATATTGCTTTGCGTCATTCTGCCTACCAAACTGTATCACTCATTGTTCACTGCATTTTCAGTTTTAATGTTGTCGGCAGACTTAGAAATTGTGCCTACCTGGCTACTGTCCTCCCATCTGACAAGACAACTGTGTACCACTATTCTCTGATTTCTGAACTTTGCCAATTTTACACCAATTGGTTCTTTTATCCCATGGACATTTATTTTGCTAACTTGTCTCTATGTGAGGCTTCATCTGCGCCTTTTGGAAGTCAATGTGCAGATCAACACCCAACATCAACCTTATCAACCCTCACTATAATTTCATCAAAAAACTCAATCAAGTTAGTGAAACATGCATCTGAATATTTCAGAAACGGGGGCTTACCCCCACCATCCGGAGCGTTGGCAAGTATGTGGCCCCCTGTTGTCTCCAACAGGCCAACTCCAATTTACACTCTAATGAGTGTTGATAGGCAGGTTTATTGATTTATTTGTACCTATCCAACATTGTCACTACGTTCTCATTTACTGCTCCATTAGTATTGCTCTCTTCTATAGTGAAGACAAATGCCACGTGCTCATTTAGGGTGAAATCTTCACACCCCATGGAGGTAGGCTTGAAGGTGGGATTAGCAATAATCAAAGATAAGAGTATCAAATTGGTACGCTGATGGGCCCCTACCTCCCAGCAATCTTGCCAAAGGTGGGTGAACATCAGTAGGTGGACATCAGCAGCAGCCACCCTCTCAGAAGCAGTGAGTATCCAATCATGACCAATCCAGGGACTAATGAAGGGAATGGGGAGAACTGCATGGGTGAGGTTTTGCTGAGTGCAGGTGACCTTCCAGTGGCAGACCAGGGAGACATCACAAGTAGAGGCTCTATGCCTCAATAATGAGACTGCAAGAAGAAAGGATGCATTTTCTTCCTTCCGGAAGCCTATCTTCTGGAAGGGGTCCCCCTCCAGGCACAGAACACGCTGGGATGGGTCTCATCTCTTTGTTTTCAGGGTCTACACTGCCGGGCCCCTGCTCCCAGGGCTCCACGCTTACTTGCTACTAGCTAGGGTTGCGTCTCTGCAGCATTCACCTCTTGCAGTGGGGCTACTGACCATCTCTAGCAGCAAGCTCTCCGATTAGGTCCGCAGCTTCAGGATCCTGCCCACTGTCCTTAATTGGACAGCAGACAATTCAAAGTCAGCCTCCAAAAGATTGGAATGCACACTGCAGACTCGTACAGGGTCAAGACCTGGAGATGGTCTTGAACCTGGAAATGTCATCCGACGATTCTGCCCTTAGTACAAAGATCATCTAATTTTTTTCCCTGGCCTTTGAACTGACCTATTACGATTTATGAGTTGGCAAAAGACTTTGGATTCCCATTCAGGTTAATCACAAATTTGTTTTCATAGTCTTCCTTTTCCCCTCTTATTCCCCTTTTTTCTTTGATATCCTTAAGTGTCAGCTACGGCTCAGTTGGTAGCACTTTTGCCTCCAAGTCACAGGCTCTAGGTTCAAGTCCAATTTCGGGGCTTAAGCACAAAATACAAGGTCGGCACACCAATGCTGTAGTGAGGGAGTGCTGCAATGTCAGTGATACTGTATGTCAGATGAGAAGTTCAAGTGAGGTCCCATCTGCCTGCTCGACGCTTTGTAAAAGATCCCATGGCACTTTTTTGAAGAAGATCAAGGGATTTATCCGCATTGTCCAGGCCAATATTTATATCTCAATCAATACCACAAAACCAGCTTATGTGGTCACTGTCACATTGCTCCTTGTGGGAGCTTACTGTGTGCATACTGACTACTGTTTCCCCACAAAACGACAGTAACTACACTTCAAAAAGTACTGCATTGAAGATAAAGCACGACGTAAATGCAAGACTTTCTTTCTGTAATTTCTGTATTCAGCTTCATTCCCTGTTTTAGGAACCTTGGGCTGGATTCTCCGCCCCCCCACGCCACTTTTCAGCCTCGACCCGTCGGCGGGATTCTCCGTTACGCCGGCCTTGGAAACCCGCCGGCGGAGAATCCTGCCCCTTGTGTTTATCAGACAGTTTTCTGTCCCACAAAGATTGTGTTTGTGTCTTGCCTATTCACTGTTTATTAGAGACTTGGATGTTGGCAGAGAGTGCCATGTGTCCACGTTTTGACAATGACACAAAGATACACAGCACATGTAAAGCAGTGTAAATGAGAGCTTAATGTTTCAAAGAGCTATTAATAGATTCAGCCATTGGACAAAACTGTGACAAATGGATTTCAGTGCAGGCAAGCATGAGGTCATCCACTTTGGATCTAAAAAGGATAGATCAGAGTACTTTCTAAATGGTAAAAAGCTGGAAGCAGTGGAGGTAGAAATAGGCTTGGGGATCAAAGTAGCTAGATCATTAAAATGTCATGGGTAGTTACGGAAAACAATCAAAGTAGGCTTTTATCTAGAGGACTAGAATACAAAGAGGAAGAAGTCATACTATAGTAATACAAAGAACTAATTCAACCACACCCAGAGTATTGTGCTCTGGGCACTCCGTCCGAAGTGAGGAGGGATATATTGGCCTTGCAGGGACTGTAGCATATATTTACTAGAATGATACCTAGACTCTCAAGGGTTAAATTACGAGTCAAGTAAACACAATTAGGCTTGTATTCCCTAAAATGTGATGATGTGATTAAAGTTTTCAAATTATTAAGGAGAACTGATGGATCAATAGAGAGAAAGTATTTTCACTAGCTGGTGAATCTAGGCTGAGGTATTGAGCATGATCTAACCATAAACAACAGAGTTCGTTCCGGGCAAGGATCGAGGGGTTGTTCCTAGTGATTGTAGCGGCAGGAATAACCCTGCTGTCAGAGGCCTCAGCAGGGAACGGCCGCCAAGACCACAATTAGCCACGTTTCGTACACTGATGAGCTGCGACGATCAGAGCTCCTGACTGCAGGAAAAGGTTGGGGTGCAATTAAAGATGGTGCCCCAACTCTTGATCCCCACCACCACCACCACCAGCGAGACTCCCAATGCACTAATTCACCTGTTGGAGGGTGCCTGAGCCCTCTACTCCCCACCTCATACAGCCAGGGCAACCCCGGGCCCGATCAAAATGACCGGGCCTGGACATTGCCACACGGTCACCTTGGCACTGCCAGCCTGCCATGGTGGCAGTGTCCCTGCCAGTCTGACTGTGCCACTTGGGCAACTTGGCAGTGCCAGACTGACAGCCAGGTGGCAATGCCTACATGCTTGGGTGGCATCTGCAGTGCCAGGGTGCTACCCTGCCCAGATATCAGCCATCCAGAGGCCTCTGACTACCTGTGAGACCCTCCCCCTCCCCAAATGCCATTGGGGACCAGTGCTGAACGGCGCCCCGCTGTGGTCTCCCCAGCGAGGCTGGTAGATCCCGGGAGCCGGTTCAATCTGGTGAAGGGGTAGGTAAGTGAGTTTTTCAACTCATTTAACTCTGAGCCTGGGTCCCACTCATTGTGGGCGGGATCCAGAGTACGATGTCTCACGAGATCTTGTAGACCTCGCGAGGTGTAACGACCAGCGGGAATCCAGGGTGAGGCCTCTCCCGGGATCTACCAGCCACGTCCCGTCCCAATTCCGGAGGGAAGCGGCAGGTAACTCATGCCCATAGTCTAAAAATCAGGGCCAAATCTTTGAGGAGTAATGTTCGGAAACGTTTCTACATGCAGGTGTTAAAATTTCAGCACTCATCCGCTATTGGCAATTGATGCTGTTTGGTCAAATGTTAATTTTAAATTTGAGATTGTTAGATGTCTTTTACCAAAGGTATCAAGGGATATGGGGAACAAATGGCTATTTGGAGTTATGTCATGCCTCAACCATAATCTCATTCTGTCATGGTGTTCTCTCTTTAGAAGCCCCTCCTTCCCTCTTGGGGGAATGTGTTCACTCTGTGCACAAACATTTTCCTCTTTAAAGGCCTCCCATTCTTCAGTTAGCTACCAATTTTCGATTCCAATTTGCTACCAATTTTCGATTCCAATCCACCAAAGACTGATTTTATTTTAGCTCACTGAAATTAACCATCCTCCCGTTAAGTTCCTTGTCCATAAGTATTCTGAACCTGATGATGATATAATCACGGTTCCCCCATTGAATTGTGCTCCATTTGCCCCATTCCATTCCCCATAAATAGATCTATCGTTTCTTCCTTTCTGGTTGGGTAGGAAGCATATTATTAAGAAGGTCCTCTTGTGTGCATTGCAGGAATTAATTCCTCCTTCTCTTTGCCCTTTAGGCTGTTACTACCCTGGTCAATATTAGGATAATTGTAATCCTATATTTTCACTACCCTATAGGTTTTGCATATTTCTGTTTCATTTTGCTTGGAAATTTGATCTTCTATCTCCTTACCATTATTTGGTGACCTACAGTATACACCAGTAATTGAATTGGTCCTCCGTTGTTCTTTAATTTAATGTTTATTCAGTCTTTGAGTCCTCAGCTGTATTATGCCTTTCTAGTGCTATAATAATTTATTTGATTGATAGTGCCAATTTCATCCTTTTTTCTGTTGCCTATTTTTCCTGAGTATTTTGTAGCTAAGAACATTAAGTTCTCAATCGTCTCCTCTTTGAGCTTGGTCTCTATTGTTGCCATTCTGTCACAGTCCCATGTGACAATCTGTGCCTGCAGCTCATCAACCTTATTTGCGATGCTACCTGCATTTATGTATATGCATTCCAAACCCACCTTAGTCTGTCTCTGCCCTTTGCTTGATCACTTGTATCTCTCAGCTTTGCTTTCGAGCTTTCCCAATCCTCCCCAATCTACCGTACCACCTTATTTCCCCTGTGTAATGTTTCATCCGAGTGCCAACCCCAGTCAAGTCCGTTGGCAGTCTGTTTCTGCAATGCTTCACATTTGGTTATTTTGAAAAAGGTGCTGCTCCGACCATCTTGTTACTCTGAAATTATGATGCACGTAGAAACAGCCAGTTCCACAGAAATTATGCTTTCACGCATCTGCAAATTTAGTGTCAGTGCAAAGCTGAAAGTGTTTTGTGTTACATGAGGTCTGCAATACATATATATGTGTGGATTGTTCATGACCTCAGGACATTCTGAAGTGTTTTACAGCAAATGAAGTGCTTTGGAAGTGTAGTAATTACAGTAATGTACGGAAATGCGGCAGCCAGTTGCCAGCAGCATCCTAGGACCAGCAAAAATATAAGGACCTGTTAATCTGGTGTAATGATGTGGGTGAATGACAGATATTGTCCAGAATATCAGCAAAGTTCCTCTGCTCTCCCTTGAATCATGCCATGGGATCTTTTGTGGTCACCTAATGTCTCAGTTGTAAGATGGCATCTCTGACAGTGCAGTACTCCTGCAGTACTGCTCTCAGGGAGGGGAATTTTAACAGGCAAAGGGAGGTGGGTATGGGTTAGTGCATGGAGTCAAATCCCGTGAAAGGTGCTGCTGGGTTGGGATCAGACATCATCCCGCCCTCTTCTGGGTTTCACCCAGGCAGGATCAGCTTTCTCAACTTGTGTGAGCACCAGTGCCCCAAGAGATTCAGGGCTTCATGGCAGGTCGTTGCCGGCATCTGCAGCCTCCTGAAACAAGGCGTCCTTTCCAGTCAACCGGGTGGGCATGAGTTTCCAGTGGCATCAAGGCGGTTGTCACTGGAAGGCCACCTGGGTGTCTGTCTCTCCCCAAGGTAATGTGTTCTCCTCTCCTGCGAGAACAGAAAGCAGAATTATGTGTAGGAAGTGGTTTGTGTGGAGTGGAGAGATCGACAAGAGGGAGGAGTGATGGGTGACTGTGAGGCATAGATGAGAGAGGACAAATAGGATATCGGTGAATGCAAGTGTGTTGGCTGTTCAAATGCCTTGAGAGAGAGAACTGCACAGAATTACAGGATGGAGAAGGTGTCTTGTTCTGAGGACTGCTGTTGAGGAGAATGCTTTGAAAAGCAAAGTGTGGGGCGTGGCACCTGAAAATGTTATGCCTTCACCTCTCCCATCCCCTCCTGAATCTTTCTGGTGCACCTGGAGAGAGCACACTCCTGTTGCTGACTTCCATGACTACTTTCACGCATGCCGGCCTGTTTTGAGGAGCTGCCTTCTTCTTCCCATCGTTGAAATCTGCGGCTAAAGACAGATAAACACTGGAACCATCGAGCCAGGCCTGCCGGCGGAGGAAGATATCAGGAGGTCACCTGATGAAGGAGCTATGCTCGGAAAGCTAGTGATTCGAAACAAACCTGTTGCACTTTAACCTGGTGTTGTAAGACTTCTTACTGTGCCCACCTCAGTCCTACGCCAGCATCTGCACGTCATGACCAATCAAGAAGAAATTCTTGGCACCTCCCAGCAGCAGACTGAACCTGTCAGACAGCTGCAGCTGATAGGGGAGTAACAGCTGGAGTGAGAAGTGGCAACCGGTCCCAGGCACGGAGGATGCAGGAAAGGCCTGGGCAGGGCTGTACCACCCTTGAATATACATTTGTGTAAAGGAACAGCTAAAGTACACTCCCATTGGGAAGGTTCCGAATCATTTTCTCACACTCTGAGCAAATCTGCGAGGGAGCAGCGGGATGGAGCGGAGCGGAACCGGAGCAATCAAAAGGAGAGAGGGCAGGGCACGTGCCGGAGCCAGTCGGAGCGGGTGGGGGGGGGGGGGGGGGGGGGAAAGAGTGGGTGCGTGGGTACACTGAGCAAAGGTGGTGTCACAGAGAAGCTGTGTTATGAGTAGCTGGTAAGGAACCTACATTAGGGTCTAGCTTTAAATATTAGTAGGTTCAGAAAGGAGTATAATAATTTTGGGACTATCCAAGAACAACATTTTCTTAACAATAAATAAAGCCTAATTAACAATATTAGAAATGGCAGTACAGGTGATGTGTTGTTCTTGCATAATGAGGGAGCTGGTTGATCCCATTGTCAGCCTCAGTGACCACATCTGCACCTCGAGGGACTTCAGCTCAGACTTGATGAGTCGGAATTTAAGCTTCAGACACTGCAGTGCATCCGGGAGGGGGAGAGTCACATTGATGCTGTGTTCCAAGCAGTCACACCCTGTGGCTTAAATAATTCAAATTTGGCCACTGGTCAAGGACCGGAGGGTGTGACAACAAGTGAGGAAAGTAGAGGGATCCTGAACGTAGCACTGGAGGAGCCTCACCTCTTGACCCTTGACAACAGGGATGAGGATCACGCTCCCTGTATGGATGTGGAAAGAGTCTGCAGGGTGGATGGTCAAATGACCACTGCACCATGGCCCAGGAAACCATTGGAGCGAGGACAGCACAAAGAAAAGTGGTACTGGTAGAGGATTCTATAATTAGAGAGACAGATTGCATCCTCTGTGGGCAGCTTCAAGAATCCCACAATGTTTTCCATCATTTTCTTCCTTTTGAGACCTTGAGGTTTACTTCTCCCAGACAATGGTAGTGATAGTATCGCTATTTTATGCATGGTGTGTTGCCTACCTGGTGCCAAGGTAAAGGACATCTCTAGTCAGTGAGAAAGGATACTGGAGACGGAGGGGGGAAATCTAGTTGTTGTGGTCCAACATCAATATTGGCAAGATTACCTGTTTGAGGAATATCAGGAATTAGGAACAATATTAAAAAACAGGACCTCAAAGATTGTAATCTCTGGATTATTACCTGAGCCACATGCAAATTGGGAAAAATATAAGAAGATTAGAGAAGTAAACACGTGGCTAAAGGGACAGAGATGAAAAGAGGGGTTCCATTTCATGGGACAGGAGGGAACAGTACACTCTGGACCAGGACCCTAGCAAGAAAGGTTAAATAAGGTGGTCACAGTAACATTAAACCAGTTAAAGGGGGGGAGGGGGGAGGACTCTGGAGAGGTTAGTAAAGTTTTCAGAACAAGTAAGAAAACAGAGAGTATGGAAAGCGGCAGGAATCTAACTTCAGACATAGCAGATAAAGGGACAACAATGAGAAGGGAGGTGGTTAACGCAGAACTGAGAGTGTTGTACCTAAATGCGTGCAGTATACGGAACAAGGCAAATGAGCTTATAGCACACATTGAAATTGGCAAATATGATGTTGTGGACATCACAGAGAGGTGGCTGCAAGGGGATCAGGGCTGGGATAAAAATATCCAAGGATATGTGTCCTATCGAAAGGACAGGCAGATGAGCAGAGGGGTGGGGTTGCATTTGTTAGTGAGAAATTACAATAAGATTGATAGCAAGAAGCAATATAAGGTCGGAAGGCGGGAAATCTGTGTGGGTAGATTTGAGGAATCACAAAGGATGTGGGGCAGAAAATAAATCAGGAGATAGAAAAGGCATGTGAAAAAGGCAATGTTACAATAATCATGGGGGACTTCAATATGCAGGTGGACTGGGAAAATCAGGTCAGATCCCAAGAAAAATAATTTGTGGAATGTCGAAGAGATGGTTTTTTGGAACAGCTTGTGACAGACCCCACCAGGGAACAGGTGATTCTGGATTTAGTGATGTGTAATGAGGCAGACTTGATTAGGGAACTTAAGATGAAAGAACCCTTAGGAGGCAGTGGCCACAGTTTGATAGAATTTACCCTGCAGTTTGAGAGGGAGAAGCTGGAATCAGATGTAACGGTATTACAATTCAATAAATGTAATTACAAAGTCATGAAGGAGGAGCTGGTCAGAGTTGATTGTAAGGCGAGTCTAGCAGGGAAGGTGGTGGAACATTTTGCAGGTTATTCGGAGGCACAACAAAGATTCATCCCAAGGAGGAGTAAACATGCTAAGCGGAGGTCAAGGCAACCATAGCTGACGAGGGAAGTCAGGGACAGTATAAAAGCAAAAGAAAAAGCATACAATGTGGCGATGATTAATTGGAAACCAGAGGATTAGGAAACCTTTAAAAGCAAGCAGAGGACAAATGAAAAAGCAATAAGAGGGGATCAGATTAAATATTTAAAAAAATATTTGGAGCAGATGAAATATGAGTGTAAGCTGGGTAGTAATATAAACAAATATTACAAGAGTTTTTTTTTTGATCACATAAAAAGGTAAGAGAAAGGCAAGAATGGACTCTGGATCACTAGAAAATGAGGCTGAAGAAGTAGTAATGGGGAACAACAAAATGGCAGAAAAACTGAATAGTTACTTTGCATCAGTCTTCACGGTGGAAGACACCAGTGGCATACCAGGACGTCAAGAGTGTCAGGGGGCAGAGGTGAGAGTAGTGGCCATCACTAAGGAGATGGTGCTGGGGAAGCTGAAAGATCTGAAAGTGGATAAATCACCTGGACCGAATGGACTACAATCCAGGATTCTGAAGGAGATAGCTGAGGAGACTACTGATCTTTCAGGAATCACTGGAGTCAAAGAGGGTCCAAGATGGGGCAGCACGGTGGCGCAGTGGTTAGAACTGTTGCCTCATGGCGCCGAGATCCCAGGTTCAATCCCGGCTCTGGGTCACTGTCCATGTGGAGCTTGCATTCTCCCCGTGTTTGCGTGGGATTTTCCCCCACAATCCTAAGAGGACTGGAAAATGGTTCATGTAACACCCCTGTTTAAGAAGGAAGGGAGGCAAAAAACGGGATATTATAGGCTGGTTAGCCTGACTTTGACCGTTGGTAAGATTCTAGAATCCATTATTAACGATGAGATTGTGGAGTACTTGGAAGTGCACGATAAAATACGATTGAGTCAGCACGGCTTCGCCAAGGGGAGGTCATGCCTGAAAAATCTATTAGAGTTCTTTGAGGAGGTAACGAGGAAGTTAGATAAAGTGAGCCAGTGGGCGTGATCTTTTTAGATTTCCAGAAGGCCTTTGACAAGGTGCCATGCAGGAGGCTGCAAAATAAGATAAGATAATGGTGTTAGGGGCAAGGTACTGGCATGGATAGAGGATTGGTTGATTGGCAGAAGGCAGACAGAGGGAATAAAGGGAGCTTTTTCAGGATGGCAGCCCGTGACTAGTGGTGTTCTGCAGGGGCCATTGTTGGGACACAACTGTTCATGATATATATTAGTGATATGGAAGAAGGAACTGAGGGCATTGTTGCGAAGTCTGCAGTTAATACAAAGATATATAGAGGGACAGATAGTGTTGAGGAAGCAGGGAGGCTGCAGAAGGAATGGGACAGGCTAAGAATGTGGGCAAAGAGGTGGCAGATGGAATACAATATGGAAAAATGTAAGGTTATGCACTTTGGCAAGAAGAATAGAGGCATAGACTATTTTATAAATGGGGAAAGGCTTCGGAAATCTGAAGGACAAAGAGTTCAGGATTCTCTTAAGGTTAACTGGCAGTTAGGAAGGCTAATGCAATGTTAGCATTCATTTCAAGAAGGCTAGAATGCAAGAGCAGGAATGTATTGCTGAGGCTGTATGTGGCTCTGGTCAGACCTCATTTGGAATATTGTGAGCAGTATTGGGCCCCGTATCTAAGGATGGATGTGATGGCCTTGGAGGGGGTCCAGAGGAGGTTCTCAGAATGATTCCGGGAATGAAGGGCTGGAGGAGTGGTTGAGGAATCTGGATCTGTACTCACTAAAGTTTAGAAGGATGAAGAGAGCATCTCATTGAAACTTACAGAATACTGAGAGGCCTTGATAGAGTGGCCGTGGAAAAGATGTTTCCACTAGTAGGAGAGATTAGAACCTGAGGGCACAGTTTTCTACTGAAAGGATGATCCTTTAAAACTGAGGTGAACAGGAATTTCTTCAGCCAGAGGGTGGTTATTCTGTGAACACTTTGCCACAGGAGGCTGTGGAGGCCAAGTCACTGAGTGCTTTTAAGACACAGATAGAACGATTCTTGATTGATAAGGGGATCAGGTGTGATGGAGCGAAGGCAACACTCCAACTCATCAATTAGGGGGTCATCAAGCCCCCATGCACCCCACCTCATAAGGTCAGGCCATCCCCTGGCCAATCCCCGAGAGGGGCAATTTGCCACCTGGGAACCTTGGTGCTGCCAACCTGACACCATGGCAGTGCCCCTGACATCCTGGCAGTGCCCCTGGGCACCAACAGGGGTGCCAGGGTACCACTCTACCCATAGCCCAACTACCCAGGGCCCCCCAATTGCCTGAGAGATGCCCTTAGTGCCAGTACTGCTGGTCCACGTTTGTGGAAAGCAGTGCTAAACAGCACCCGCTCGGGGTCTCCGAGGCAAGGCCGAGGAAGTGAGACCAATGCTCACATGAATATGCAAATCTGGATCTCGACCTCGTTAGATCTCGCGAGGCGTGATGTGGCTCTCACGAGATTTACCAGCCTCGTCGCATCTAAAATTGGACGCAGCCTTGGTTTATAAATTAGATGTGATCGCCCAAACTAACTCTGAGAGGGAGATGTCCGTCTCCAATGAGTCAGACTGCTGGTCTTACCAAGGTAAATTCAGGTATGTCAGGAGCCCAGCTGCATTTGCACTATTGAAGTGGCAGTGCTACATTTGTAGTTTAAAAGCACCCTTGGGGAACGTCAACGAGTGACAGCTTTTCATGCCCCAAACATGAATACATTGCTTACGGAATTGTTTTCTAATATAACTGCTACAAAGGCTCTTATCTCTGTTTTAATTGAATCCCTGAGATGGTCATTTGGATTTCTACAATCGGAAGGTGTAATCCAATCAGTTAATCAATGGGAATAAATCTATTGTAATCAAATGCTCTTCCATGTGAAACGTTGTGGTAGACACCAAGACATCAATTGGGGGCCCCTGGGTAGTTGGGCTATGGGCAGAGTGGTACCCTGGCACCCCTGTTGGTGACCAGGGTTCAACAGTGGCAAGTAAAGTTTAACTCACTTCCACATCCATCTGGCTGAAGGAAAACTACATTTAAGTCATATATATTTGTGCATAGGCGAATGACTCAGATGGACCTAAAATTATACCTGTGAATGAATCTTAAATGCAGAATTTCAATTACTGAGAAATAAATGACTGCTTCTGACACCTGAAAAGTGTTCCTCAGGAACTTTTGTACTCATGAATAGTAATTAAATGTCCAAATGCTCAAAGTCATGCATTATGTACAGAGTGTCAAATGAATGACTGCTTATTGGTCCTATTTATGTCAAGTGAATATTGAAAGTTCTTTTGCAATTGGGTTGATCCTAGTTGAAAAAGTTAAATAAATTGTGCTTCTATTCCATTCATATATTCTGATGTTGCAACACACAAATTTGGAGTGCAG
Source organism: Scyliorhinus canicula (assembly GCF_902713615.1). NCBI lineage: Eukaryota > Metazoa > Chordata > Chondrichthyes > Carcharhiniformes > Scyliorhinidae > Scyliorhinus > Scyliorhinus canicula. The sequence continues at coordinate 158,917,549 of NC_052155.1, read as the reverse complement.
AATGTTTTTACAACATTTGGTGTGGAATCTCTGATGGTTATTGCTCACATTGAGCCAGATGTCTGTAAACCATTTTGTTTAGTGATTCATCTCAGTGACTCTTTGACACCAGGTAAACGATTGCAATATTTTCTCTTTTTTTAATTCTTCCACAGGATATGATTGTCACTGGCTAGACTAATATTTTTATTGCCCTCCCCTAATTGCCCTTGAGAAGGCGGTGGTGTGATGCCTTCTTCAACCGCTGCAGTCCATGTGGTGTAAGTACGCCCACAGTTCTGTTTGGAGGGAGTTACAGGAAGGCAATGATGTAGTGGTAAAATCACCAGACTAGTAACCCAGAGGCCCAGGCTAACGCTCTCTGGACACGGGTTTGAATCCCATCACGGCAGCTGGTGGAATTCAAATTCAGTTAAGAAATCTGGAATTAAAAAGCTCGTCTTGGTTTGAGTGAAAAACTTGGTTTTGAGTTTGTTGCAAAAACCCATCAAATTTACTAATGTTCTTTAGGGAAGGAAATCTGCCATCCTTACCTGGTCTGGTCTCCGTGTGACTCCAGAGCCACAGCAATGCAGTTGATGATGAAAGGGCCTAGCAAGCCACTCCGTTGTATCAAAACTGCAAATCAGAAATCTGAAGTTTAATTACCTGTTTTCAGAAACCTCATGATCATGCGGACAAAATAATAACTAAATCAACCTCTGTAAATACATTAAATGATATAGTTACCTAACTCAAAAATCAATCACTTGCAGATTTGATATCACACACCATGTTCGACACCGTCTGCAGCATGTGGGAATTCCTAGGCGTTCCTTGCAGTCTGGATGACCACATGTGCAGTAAGTGCCACTGGTTTGACCAGCTTGAGAGCCTGATTTCGGAGCTTAAGCATCAGCTGTTGGCACAGCGGTGCATTGGCTAGGCTGAGAGATTCGTGGATAACACGTTTTTAGATGTGGTCACCCCACAGCTTAAGCAAGTGCAGTTAGAGCGGGAGTGGGTGACCACCAGACAGAAGAAGCAGGCAGGTAGTCAGGAAAGCCCCAGAGTGCATCTTACTCGAGAATCATTTTTCTCTGTTGGGAAAAGGTGAGAGTGGTGATTCCTCTGGGGAGTGCAGCCAGAGCCAAGTTCACAGCCCTGTGAGTGACTCAGCTGTACAAGGGAGAGGAGTAAGAGTGGAAGAGCAATATTGTTCGGAGATTCAATGGTGAGGGGTGCAAACAGGCATTTCTGCAGCTGCAGAAGTGACTCCAGGGTTGTATGTTGCCTCCCTGGTGCCAGGGTCAAGGCTGTTGCTGAATGGTTGCAGGGCATTCTGAAGGGGGAGGACAAATAGTCAAAGATCATGGTTCACCTTGGTAACAATGACTCAGAAAGAGCGATGGGGTCCGGCAGTAAGAATTTAGGGAGTGAGCTAGCAGATTGAAAAGCAGGATCTCGAAGGTTGTAATTTCTGAATTATTCCCAAAAAGGGTGCCATGTGCCAGTTAGTATAGGAATAGGATAGAGCAGATGAATGCATGGCTGAAGAGATAGTGCAAGAGGAAGGGCTTTCGTTTTGCTGGGTCACTGGGTCCATTTCTGGAGAAGATGGGACCTGTACAAGTCAGACTGGTTGCACCTGAACCGGAATGGAGCTAAGATCCATGTGCGGAGGTTTGCTAATGTTGTTGGGGTTGTTTTAAAACTACTTTGTTCGGGGGATGGGTAATGAAGTAGAGGTAGGAGGTGATGTACAACCAAATATAGAAGAAAATCCAAGTCAGTCTGGGAGGCTGAGCAAAGATAGACATGTTAGAGCACAAGTGAATATGGCAACAATGGATGGCATTTATTTTAATGCAGAGTCTTACAATTAAGGCAGATGAATTGAGTGCATTGATTAACACATGGGAGTATGATTTTATTGCTATCGCAGAGACATTGTTGAGGGAGGGGCAAGAGTGACAGCTCAATCTTCCAGATATAGACTCTTCGAGACAGGAGGCGGGGGGGGGGGGGGGGGGGTGTAAAATAGGATGTTGGGTCGCAAAATTGATCAAGGAGTCAATCACTGCAGTGAGGAGGGATGATATCTTAGCAGGCTCCTCAATTGAGGCTATATGGATGGACCTTAAAAACAAAAAGAGGACGTCATGTTGCTGGTAGTGTATTATAGGCCCCAAAACAGTCAGGGAGAGATAGATGAGCAGATACATAGGCAAATAGGGCGGCACGGTAGCATATTGGTTAGCACTGTGGCTTCACAGCGCCAGGGTCCCAGGTTCGATTCCGTGCCGGGTCACTGTCTGTGCGGAGTCTGCACGTTCTCCCCATGTCTGCGTGGATTTCCTCTGGGTGACCCGGTTTCCTCCCACAGTCCAAAGATGTGCAGGTTAGGTGGATTGACCATGCTAAATTGCCCTTCATGTCCAAAAAGGTTGGGAGGGGTGATTGGGTTATGGAGATAGGGTGGGAGTGAGGGCTTAATTGAGTCGGTGCATACTCGATGGGCCAAATGGCCTCCTTTTGCACTGTATGTTCTATGTTCTATGTTCCATAGATCTCAGAGAAGTGTAAAAACAATAGGATAGTAGGGGATTTCAACTCCCCCAATATTAATTAGGATAACCAAAATGTAAAATGCATCCAGGAGAGCTTTTTGAGTCAGCATGTAGAAAGTCCGACAAGAGAGGGGGCAATCGTTCACCTAATTGTAGGGAATAAAGCCAGGCAGGTGGTAGAAGTGTCAGTCGCGAGCATTTCAGGGTCAGTGACCATAACTCGGTAAGATAGTTGTGAAATAAGTCAAAGATGGACTAGAAATAAAGATTCTGAATTGGGGGAATTCTGATTTTAATACCATGAGACAGGGTTTAGCCAAAGCGAACTGGGAGCAACTACTTGTAGGAAACTCCACATCAGAACAGTGGGAATCATTCAAAAAGGAAATAGAGAGAGTACTGGGCCAACATATTCCCGTGAAGGTAAAGGGATCAACTGATCTTGAGAACCCTGGAATCTCAAACAATATCATAGATATCATAGAATTTACAGTGCAGAAGGAGGCCATTCGGCCCGTCTTGTCTACACCGGCCCCTGAAAGATTACCCTAGCTGTGCCCACACCTTTACCCTATACCCGTAACCCAGCAACCCCAACTAACCTTTTTGGACACTACGGGCAATTTAGAGTGATCAATCCACCTAACCTGCACATCTTTGGACTGTGGGAGGAAAGCAGAGCACGCGGAGGAAACCCACGCAGACACGGGGAGAATGTGCAGACTCCGCACAGACAGTGATCCAAGCCAGGAATCGAACCTGGGACCATGGACCTGTGAAGCAACAGTGCTAACCACTGTGCTACCATGCCACCCACATACAGGATTGGATAGTGGAAAAAAGGGTGGCTTATGGCATATACATGGGCTCAAAACATTGGAAGCCCCAGAGGAGAATAGAATGTGCAGGAGATGCTTAAAAAAGAAATTAAGAGAGCGAAGAGGGGGCATGAAGAAACATTGGGGGGGCAAAATATAGAAAAATCCCAAGTTGTTTTCTAAGTATATTAAGGGCAAGAGGGTAACCAGGGAATGAATAGGGCCCATTAGGGACCAAAGTGGCAATCTGTGTGTGGAGCCAGAAGATGTACGTGAGGTTTTAAATAAGGTTTTTGCATTTGTGTTCACTATGGAGAAGGACGATGTAGGTGTAGAAATCATGAAGGAGGGGGCTATGATATAATTGAACAAATTAACATTGGAAGGGAGGAGGTATTAGCAGGCTTAAAAGTGGGTAGACCCCCCCGACCCAGACGAGATGTATCCCAGGCAGCTGGGGGAGTCAAAGGAGGGGATTGCAGGGGTTCTGACACTAATTTTCAAATTCTCTCTGGACGCAGGAGAGATGCTGAGCACTGGAGGACCAGTAATGTGGTTCCATTATTCAAGAAGGGAAGTAGGGATGAACCAGGTAATTACAGGCCAGTGAGTCCAACATCAGTTGCAGGGAAACTATTGGAAAAAAGTCTGAAAGATAGAATTAATCTCCACATGGAGAGGCAAGGATTAGTCAGGAATAATCAGCATGGCTTTGTCAGGGGGAGATCATGTCCAACAAATTTAATTGAATTTGTTGAAGAGGTTACTTGGTGCAGTTGATGTAGTCTACATGGACTTCATTCAGTAAGGCTTTTGACAAAGCCCTGCATGGGAGACTGATCAAGAAGGTAAGAGCCCATGGGATCCAGAGCAATTTGGCAAATTGGATCTAAAATTGGCTTTGTGACAGGAGAAAGAGTGTGATGGCCGAAGGTTGTTTACGAGACTGGAAGCCTGTGTCCAGTGGTGTACTACGTGAATCGGTGCTGGGTCCCTTGCTGTTTATAGTGTACATTAATGGTATAGACATGAATGTAGGAGGTATGATCAGTAAGTTTGCATATGGCGGAAAAGTGGTGATGTGGTAAATAGGTAGGAGGATACAGGACGATATTGGCAGGCTGGTCAGACAGGTAGGACAGTGCCAAATGGAATTTAACCCTGAAAAATAAGAGGTGGTGCACTTTGGAGGGACTAACAGGCAAGGGAAAGCACAATGAATTGTAGGAACCGAGGAGGTCAGAGGACCAGATGGACCTTGGAGTGCATGTCCATTGATCGCTGAAGGCAGCAGGACAGGTAAAGCACAGTGGTTAGTGTTGTTGCTTCACAGCGCTAGGATACCAGGTTCGATTCCTGAACAATTAGTTTCCAGCTCTTTATGAATGATATAGCAATATAATAACAATCTTTTTTGTCAGAAGTAGGCTTGCATTAACACTGCAATGAAGTTACTTTGAAAAGTCCCTAGTCACCACATTCCGGCACCTGTTCAGGTACACTGAGGGAGAATTCAGAATGTCCAAATTACCTAACAGCATGTCTTTTGGGACTTGTGGGAGGAAACCGGAGCACCCGGAGGAAACCCACGCAGAGACGGGGAAAACGTGCAGACTCCGCACAGACAGTGACCCAAGCCGGGCATCGAAACCTGGGACCCTGGCGCTGTGAAGCAACAGTGCTAACCACTGTGCTACCGTGCCTCCCATATTATAACAAGACACTGAGATAAATCAGGATTTATTGTATCTTAACACAGGAGTGAAAGGTGCTAGATGTGAAATTGTGCACGAACTTAGACTTTAGAAAGAGTTAGGAGTTGTCGAGATAAAGAAAATGATTTGGCGTAAAGGGTAAATATGGTTTTTGGAGCCAGCTTTAGCATTCAAGGAATCTGAGAGCTTTTGAGATCAAGAGGAGATAGTGAGACTAAGTATATTGATGGACAAATAAAGCTAAATGAAAGGCATCAAGGTTAAGAGTTGGCGTTTAGTTGGTCTTGCAAGAGACATAAAAGAACTGCCTTTGAAGAACTGAAAGGAACAAGATTTCCATGTCAATACATTTTGAAAGGCATGAGAGGGTCAAAGCTATTTTAAAATTACTTTTGTCAGTGCTCATCAATGAATGTACCCTCAGCTAGTCTCGAGGTTCATATTTTAATACAACGTTTTAGGACATTATGAGAGAGAAATGAAAGTAATTGGAAAATATCAGGGGGGTAAAGCAAACTGCTGATTTTTTTATTGCATCTTTTATGCTCCCACCAAAATCAATTTTACTTTGATTACATCATTTTTTGTTTGAAAATATATACTTGACTCAAAATTTGTCAAGGTACCTTGCAATGCAATCCAAGTGTCCCAATTAATATGATGGAATACAAATCAATGATGCTAAATGCAATAATTGCTTCTCTCAAGTGCCTTGCTCCACTTATAGTGCAGATTGCTTCTATATCTACATTCCAATATTTCAATGTAATGGGCCAATACACAACATTTGGTCATGGGCACTCCTACAGGAAGAACACCTTTTGAATGGTTCAAGAAGGAACTTTCACTGAGTTAATGGCCTTCCATTGTGTTTGCCCCAGTGTGCATCCCGGGGAGCAGGCCATAGGATACAGAATCCAATGTCATGGAGCTGCTCGGTATGAACCTGGGGAAAAACCCTGCATCTCTTTGCCAGATGTTCTTTTCAAATGCACATTCCAAAAGAAGATAGGCAATGGTCACTTACCCATCACAACATCTTTGAGAGCAGCGTTCAGTGACACCGAGGCACCTGGTGTGGATGAAGAAACTGATAGGGACAGTCCTTCTCGCCACCAGTCTTGGTGTTGAGTTGAAAATTCAGGTGTTGGGGCATTCAGCCAAATGACTTTGACACTGTGCATGTGCAAACACCCATCAAGATATGCCATCTCTTTCCATTACATAATACGTCCCACTCTGCCAAGTGACAGAAAATGTTTGAATAATCTGAGTTGGTTGCCAGAACTTTTCTTTAAGCATGACCCATCCCCACCTTTTTCCATCATGTTTGTGTCTTAGACTGAGACCGAACTTGTCATCAATGTTTCTCAGTTGAACAGTCATGACTGCCTTGATTTTTTAGGATTGGAGGTGGGTACATGTAAAATATTAATAGGAACATTCGCATGGTAATTATTATTGAAGCTACACACTTTAAAGTATTATGCTGTTCTTAGTCTTTAAACATTGTTGACTTTTAAAGAGGTAATGTGGTCTGACCAAGTTGGGAGTCGCGGGGGGCGTGGATGCCTGAGGTCAGAGGTAGTTGGAGGTTCAGGAGTAGTTGGTGGGTCGTAGAAGTCGGAGCATCAGGGGAGGCCGGAGGGTCGGGGAAGTCGGAGGGTTGGGGCTGTCAGAGGGTCCGGGGTAGTTTGAGGATCGAGAGGAGTCAGAGAGAAGTCAGAGGGTTCGGGGAGTCAGAGGGTGGGGTGGAGTCAGAGGGTCGGATGGAGTCAGAGGGTGGTAAGAGTTCTGGGGAGGAGTTAAAGAGTCGGGGGTTTTAGGGGAGTCTGGGAGCGACAGTGGGGGTAGGGGTGTGGGTGGGTGTAATGGGGAAGGGTGTCAGTTGTCTCGCTACCCCAGAGTCAGACATGGTTGTTTTCCTGTTTAATATTTCCCAGGTAACTATTCAGGTAACAGAGTCAGAATGCTCTGAAGTCTCCAACACTAATTCAGAGTTGGATACCTTTTTGTAAGGTTCCAGATTCAGGGGAATTATCCATCAAAAGCTGAAACTTCCCGGGCATTTCCAGTGGCGTCCTTGTGTTGGGACCTCCGAGGGGGCACATCCTTTGGGTTACATTCAGTTTCCGTCCATCCAGGGACAAGATGATCTGGTCCAGAATGTTTCAGGAATATTTCAGAATTGTATCTTTTATTTATAAGGTTACTATATTTTGGAACTGGAGGTTTAAATGTACATAAATGAAAGGGGTCATATGACCTCTGCTGGAGTGTACCCGACAGTAAATCTGGGTGATTTAATTGTTAGAGATCTGAGGAATACTCGTATTGTTTTATTGAGAGGGATGTACAAAGTACTTAGTCTTGGAGTCAGGAGTGACAGCACTTTCTAAGTCTTCAATGTATTGACCCCGGGTCTCCCAAAGTCCCAATGGAACTATGGCGGCTTTACTTTACTTTCAACAGGTTCTTTAGCGATCACTTTAAATCCCAAGCAAGATGTTAAATTGTAAATCATTGTGCTGTACGCTTATCCCTTTACTTCGAAGATGGAAGGATGCTGGGATCAAGATAACAAATCAACATTTCTGCTTCGACACAAAATTGTTGTGTTTCCCGCTGCTGTGGGGAAAGAGAGTAAAGAAAATCATTTTGAAATCAGGTTATGGGCTTCCCTTTAAACCCGGGAATATCACAGATAGTTGCAGTTTGGTCTGTGGTCTTCAGGCACCCAAGAGGTAGAGAGAGCAAGAAATAGAAGCAGCCAGGCCTGCATCTTAAGAAGAAGAAATGCTGACTCTCTCATTTACGACACAGAACACCAGGTGGGAGCTTGTCTTCATATTGAAGATTAGTTTTGTGAGGAGTTACAGGAGGCTGGAAGACTTGCCTATCTTGAATCTGGAGGAAGAAGTCTACTGTGTAACCTTCACAGTGAGAAACAGTTCTAGGAATAGAGTGGATCCAGCTGGGAAAGTGAAAGGAAGCATCCCATTGGAAGCACTTGTTAAATGTTTGCGGTAAGAACTGTAATTCATTGGAGAGTGTGATGCGTGATAAATAAAAAGGAACAGTTGATTTTGATTAAATATAAGTTGCCGATAAAGAAAATAGTGTTCAGTCATTAGTGTTGTTATTTATTTGATACAGTAAAAGTTCCAAAAAGTGAAATCTTGACATGTTATTCTTTCAGCTATTAATTAGAAGCTTTAATTTCTCTTTAAAAGTTAGGTCTCTACAGAGATTATAATTCCCTTACCGGCTGTGGTTATTCATGAAGCCTTCTCAACCTTGCCCCTGCCTGAGAAGTGGTGATCCTCGCGTTAAATCACCAGTCAGATCGCCCCCTCAAAGGGGAAAAGCAGCCTCAGGTCATCTGGAACTATGGCGACTTTATTTTATAACAGGTTCTTTAGCCAATCACTTAAATCGGTGTCCACAGGTCTTGATCCTCCATCTAACAGAAACAATTTTGACTTTTCTATTCCTTCCAGACACCTCCTGATTTTGACCAGCTCAATCAAATCCTTTGATTTTCTTCTCTCCAAAAAGAATAGCTCCGCTTCTCCAATCTATCCATGTAACTGAAGTTCCTCAGCCCTGGAATCATTTCCGTGAATCTTTCTTGCACCATTTGCAACATTGTCATATCCTTCCTAACTAGAACTAGACACAGTACTTCACTTGTGGTCGAATCAGTCTTTTATCCAGGTTTATTATAACTTCCTTGCTTTTCTAGTCTATGCCCCTATTAGCTGCTTTCTCAGCCTGCCTGGAATGATTTGTGTGTACATACCTCCAGGTTGCTCTACTCTTGCATTCCCTTTAGAATCGTCCTCTTTATTTTGTATTGCTTCACCTCTTTCTTCCTGCCAAAATGAATCACTTCACACTTCTCTGCATTAAACCTGCCACTGGATCTACCTATTGCCCCAGCTTGTTCATGTCCTTTTGAAGTTTAGCACTAGCGTCCTCAGTTCGAAATACTTTCAAGTTTTGCATGATTTCATGATTTTGAAATTGTACCCTGCCCACCTAGGTCTAGGACCCTAACACCCATTCCTGGGGATCCTCACGACGCACCTTCCTCCTGTCCAACAAACAGCCATTCACCACAATTATCTTCATCCTATCACTCCCTCAATTCCGTATCCATGCTGCTACTGCCCCTTTCACTCCATCAAAAAGCTCCCATTCCAGCCTTCCCGGAACAGAATGTGGTGACTAGGGGTTTTTCACAGTAACTTAATTGGACATAATGTTTCCTTAACAAAGTCAAGCTGATTTTCCTTAATTGAAATGAAATGAAATGAAAATCGCCTATTGTCACAAGTAGGCTTCAAATGAAGTTACTGTGAAAAGCCCCTGGTTGCCACATTTCGGCGCCTGTTCGGGGAGGCTGTTACGGGAATTGTACCATGCTGCTGGCCTACCTTGGTCTGCTTTCAAAGCCAGCAATTTAGCCCTGTGCTAAACAGCCTCTTATTAATTAATCTGCTTTTCCCAAGTTACTGCTAATTTTATCCCCAAATTATCCTTTCAAGGTTAAAGTGACGAACGTGTAGTTCCTGGGCACTTCTTAACACCCTTTTTTCACAAGATGTGATATTTGCAATTCTCAGTCCTCTAATACCATCCCTGTATCTAAGGAGGGTTGGAAAATTATGAACAGTGCCTCAGCAATTTCCACTCTCACCTCCCTCAATATCTTTGGAGGCATTTCATCTGGTCCTGGCTACCTATTAACTTTAAGGACAGCAAGCCTTTGTAGTACCTCTTCTTCAGTTTTATCCCAAGGCCCAAACCTCACACTAATGAAAATAACCTGGTGTCAGATGGTCCCCCGCTGTGTCCAGATCCCAACAAATATATGGAGGCGTCCTCCTAGCAGCAGGCCGGAAAGCCATCAAAGACTCCCTCGAACACCTAATGATAGAGCCACTAAGCTAAAATAGCCCATCCATGGCCACAACCATTCCTATGAAGGGGTTCCCTCTCCACATTTATTGTTCAAACACCTCTGGGCCTTCTTTTTCTAAACATGTTCAGCAAACAGCTGAGAATGTCACCTCCCTCAGCGGCAGCCACCTCTCCTGGTGGGGCTGGTGGTGGCCCATTTCTGTGGAAGCTCTGATTGGGCACCCTGTATCACTTCACATACGCCATTCTTAATTGGACGGCAAACATGGAAACGGCCAATTAGGAGGCCGCTTCATGGAAAGTTGCTCCAACTGGTGCATTGAGACGATGTGCGTCTCGAAACCCGTGTACGGTCCTGACGTTAAACTCCCAGTGTCAGCAGAAAAATGCAACCGATTACTTCTGCCATCGAGAGGGTGCCCTACAATATTCAGCAGAGCGGGTGTCAAGAGGTAGTGGTCTGTTGCATGCTGCACAACCTTGACATCATGAGGTTAAAGATCTTTGCACCAGCTGTATGGTGACCAGAATCATAGAATTTACCGTGCAGAAGGAGGCCATTTGGGCCATCGAGTCGCCACCGACCTTTGGAAAGAGCAACCCACTGAAGCCCACACCTCCACCCTATCCCTGTAACCCAGTAACCCCACCTAACCTTTTTGGACACTAAGGGTAATTTATATGGCCATCCACCTAACCTGCACATCTTTGGACTGTGGGAGGAAACAGAAGCAGACACGGGGTGAACGTGCAGACTCTGCACAGACAGTGACCCAAGCCGGGAATCAAACTAGGGATCCTGGAGCTGTGAAGCAACATTGCTAACCACTGTGCTCCCGTGCCATCGTTGAGGAGGAAGCCAAGGAGAGAAAGAAAGGAGTCTGCAACCTAAACAGATCTTTTCTTGCCACACTTTCCTCAATTAGCTCATCCAACTGAGACACCAGTAAATGCAGCTATAGTTCACCATTCATCAACAGTTCCACACCTTACCTTCCCTCTATTGTTGACCATTACAACATCCACTTGGCCACAGACAATCATAGAATTTACAGTGCAGAAGGAGGCCATTCGGCTCATCGAGTCTGCACCGCCGTTGGAAAAAGCACCCCACCCAAGCCCACACCTCCACCCCATCCCCGTAACCCAGTAACCCCAACCTAACCATTTTTGCACACTCAGGGCAATTATCATGGCCAATCCACCTAACCTGCATATCTTTGGACTGTGGGAGGAAACCGGAGCACCCGGAGGAAACGCACGCAGACACCGGGAGAACGTGCAGACTCCGCACAGACAGTGACCCAAGCCGGGAATCGAACTCGGGACCCTGGAGCTGTGAAGCAACTGTGCTAACCACTTTGCAATGCAAAAATAAAAGCCAACACGGAATGAGCATTCTAAACCAAGTTTGTATATATCAAACGATGTAATCAAGCATACAAACATCAACTAATTACCCTTCTGTATTCCCTTATTGCCTGTCTGCCATGTGCCTTGTGCTCCTATGCAGTGTTATCCCAGTGATTGTACCATGGCTGGTGGGCAGCTTGCTGACTTTCAGTGTGGGAAGATTGTTGAAGGCTATGGGTTAACAGCTTTGTGCAGTTCCAGAGCCAGAAGGCCTGGCTTTGGGCAGTACCATCTTGGCATGGATGGCAGCAATCAGGGCTGGCTGACTGGTGGGTTAAAACAAGGGCACAGACCAAGTGTGAGTATTAGGAGGAGCATTGTTATCTTCTTAAGAGAGGACAGCACTTTTGTGTCCATACAGCCATTGTCACAGTATCTGGTATCTCTGCAATCCTAGTAAGGATTCCTGTGACTCCCTCAAAGCACTCGTAGCACTTGTAGCGGCAACCATGATAGCAGCAGACTGAGTTTTTGTGACAACAAACTGACCTTGAATTGCCGAATGCTGAGCTCCCACTCTACACCCATGTGTTAGTGACATCCAAATGCTGCAATGGAGGCAGAAGCTGTTAGCCATCAGGTGCTGCATCATGGCTAGTTCCACAGATGTTCAAATGGAGTTGACTATCTCCTTCACACTGAGAAGCAAAGGCCTGCACCAAATCTATGCTGGTTTCCTGCAGGTTTTCTGGTTGGCCAGCCAAGGCACTGTGCACACCGGTCAGCCTACTACATGATTGAAGTGCTAATCTGAATCTTCTGCAGCAGAACACATGTGGTGCCTTGTCCTTAGGCGAGCTGGAACCTGCTCTTCCCTTGTTAACTGCTCAGTGTCTCTTCACATGCGGATCACATTTCTGAACTACCCTTTAAGAGGCAAATGGTATCTGAGCTGTGACCTACGAGTGTGACATGTTTCTTCTCGTCACCATCCTTCTTTGCCACCAACACAGCCTGGCAACGTGGTCCAAAAGGAGAAAGTTGCAAGGGCAGGAAAGAAAGCAAGAGGACCAGAGGTGCATGCTTACATTATCTGTAGCTTGTGAACCAGATGAGATTGTGGAACGAGGAGTGAAGTGGGATGTGAGAAAGAGGATTATCTATGAGGGTATCATTGCCTTTGATGGATTGAGTCCCGCCACTGGCATTGCCTCAGCAAACCCCCTGTCTTCTTCATTGGAGGACATACCTGTCCGCAGTCAGTTCATTTCTGCTGCTTCCGGTTATCTTCCACTTTGTCCGGCAAGAGAGATAGAAATGCGTCGGTGAGTGCGGTGAAATCTATTTGGGTCATGTACCTGCCATGGTTAAATAGATGGTAGTGTGTGCAAGCTGTGAAATGTGGGTGTGAGGCGTGCAGCCATGCTAACTGTTGGAGGATGATATTAGGTATGAGTCACGATGAACAGAGATTTCTGCAACGTCAGAGATGGTGGTGTGTTGCACAGTGTGTCGGGCTGGTGGTGCAATTTCCTGGATATGGCATTTGAAAGTACGTTCACTGATTGACCACTTGTGAGGTCGCTGAGCTTATTGTGGCACTGCATCTAGTTCCCTGGACTAACTCGCCCCATTACCTTCTCAAAGTTCATCCACAGGGTCTCTTTGCCTCCTGTGAAAGAGCCCCTCTCATTTTCACCTCCTACATCGAAGTCTCTAGTGGACGACCCTGGAGCCTGCTGTCCTCTATGTTATACCTTTGCTCTTTATTCACCACATCAAGGCTGCTTTTAAAACAGTGGCGGCGAGATGAGGTCCTTAGGTTGACAAGAATTAAGGATCTCAGTTGGCGGAGGGGTGGGAAGACCTTTCCGAGGCCAGTGCGTTCATCGCCAGTAAGTTCTTGCTGTGTCGCTTGTTGCATCACTGTCTAACCAGGTTGCAGTTCTTGGGTTTCTGAAAGGGCAAAGGTAAAGCCATAGGGTGCAATGAAAGGAGAGGCAAAAAAAGCAAAGCATTCATCCTTACCCTATCTGCAGCTTGTAAATCGGAAGTGATTTTGGGATGCAGGGAAGCGGGAAAGAGAATTATGGATGATGATACCATCATATTGAATGGTTTCAGCCATGCTGCAGGCCATGGCCTCATTCATGGTCACTCCAAATAATGGTGAGCACCGTCTCGGTTGGGGCGAGCCCATATAAATCATTTCTGCAAGCTACTGACTAGCTCTTGTAAGAGAGAATGTAGTGTTCCAGTGTTGGTGGTGCAATATGTTTGGATGAGATGCCGGTCATGGTTGAACAGCTGGCAATGTTTGAAAGCGGTGAGATGTGGGTGTGAGGTTTTTCAGCCTCAATCACGCACCATGATTCCCAGACTGGTTAAAAGGCCCACATCATTGCTCTGGGACTTCACCCTACTTTTAATAGGAGCAGTTAGACCCTCTCAACACCCCCCCCCCCCCCCCCCCCCCCCCCGCTCCTCCTCCATCTCCATCCATTCACCATACCCCATTCAGGCAAACCCATGCCCACCATCCACCCCATGACCATCATTCCCTCCATGCCAACCCGTGCCCCTATACCCATTCCCCATGGCCCCCTTGTAGCCTCATGCCAACTTAGTGCCACATCATGCCAGCCCATGATCCTCCTGCTCATCCCTTTGGCCCATATCCCAATTTAGTGCCGACGCATCCCAATCTACGACCCTTGACTTATCATCATGGCCCCTGTGCCAACTTACTTTCAACTCATACTAACCCGAGGGCGACATGTGGCACAGTGGTTAGCATTGCTGCCTACGGCGCTGAACCCGGGTTTGAATCCCGGCCCTGGGTCACTGTCCATGTGGAGTTTGCACATTCTCCTGCGTGGATTTCACCCCCACAACCCAAAGACCTGCAAGGTAGGTGGATTGGCCATGCTAAATTGCCCCTTAACTGGAAAAAAAATGATTGGGTACTCTAAATTTGTAAAATAAAAAGAAAAGAAAAAAAAGTCATATTAACCCATGACCCCCAACCGCCACCCTTTTCCCTTACCCCTCCATGTCAACCCACTCAGTATCCACAGCGGACAAACATCAGGACCCATGCTGAGATGGAATAAAGTTCTGAGCATCCTTTATAGACTTAACTATATAAAGGAACACTCATATATACAAAATCTCATTCAGTATATTTAAATACTCTCAAGTACCAAATCCTTTTTAAAAGCAACCATTTGTCTTCATATTCGCACATCAAAGATTCATCAATAAACTCTGGAAATGTTAATAAAACAATGAATTTACAGTCTCCACTGTGATAATGAAAGGTTGTCCAAACAGTCGAGCAGTAATAATACTATAATGATAAATAAGGACGAATTAAGAAAAATGATAAATGTCAGGCAGATAAATAGCTATTGAAATAGCAAGCACTGATTTATTTCAACTTGGGGACACAGCAGGCTGTCATTTTCCCCAAAATTTAAAGAACAAGGGATTTTGAAACTTGACTGATTTAGTTTTACAGAGGTTTTCCACCTTTTACGAGCATTCATATCTACTTTTAAAAATTTCAAGTCACACATTATGGGAAACAGACCACATTCCAGAATAATGGGCACATTTGGAGGGACAGTGGCACAGTGGTTAGCCCTGCTGCCTCACAGCACCAGGCGACACGGGTTTGATTCCGACCTCGGGTCACTGTGTGAAATTTGCAGTCTTCCCGTGTCTGTATGGGTTCCCTCCCACAGTTCAAAGATGTGCAGGTTAGGTGGATTGGCTGTGCTAAATTGCCTCTAGGTGGAGTTATGGGGATAAGGTGAGAGTTGGGGCATAGATCGGGTGCTCTTTAAGAGGGTCAGTGCAGACCCGATGGACCAAATGGTCTCCTTCTGCACTGTAGGGATGACTCTGATTTGAACTTAGCACTGAGTTCAAACGGCCCTGCTAGGCCTGGGTTTCCAAAATGTGTGAATCACATCCTCCCAAACTACCCCTACCAGTGAAAAGAGGACATGTCGGAATTGGGGGCAGGACTTTTGTATCCAGGGTTCCTGCACCATTTTGGATCAGGATGGGAATCTCCTCACCTCACTGAAAATCTGGGCCCTTGTCTCTCCTGTAACTGTTAGACCCGTTCTGATTAGGAAGTCTGTCAATGGCAGGTTGAGGCTAAACCACGAGGAGTGCGAGGTCAGTGGGTCACTGAGTCTGCTGCTGAACGTAATATTTTTCTTCCCCCGTGAAGGCACTGAGTCTTGCTGGGGAATGGATCCAGAGGCATGGGAGCCCTTAAGTACCTCACATTTTTTATCCATGAGCCCGGTGTGAGTGTCAAATGGCTATTTGAACACTGAGGAAATCGCATTTGCGGTTGATTCTGTGTTCTTCGCCCAATGTCCACACACATTCAGCAGGAATAATTAGCAGCAAACAATCGGGAATGGGAACCTTGACTGATTTTTTTTGTCTTTTTCTGAAACCAAGAGCTCTGAAACCAATTTTGGTGTGCCATGTGTGGCCTTGGCAGGAGCAGCTTACTCAGTTTGGAGCAAGCTAGAAAAACTGGCAGTCCAACCTGCGGGTGCTCCCCTCCCCCCATCCCCTCACATTCTCCAATTCTTTGAGGGCTGGCAGCAAGGTAAAGGAAGCTTAAAAGCGAACTGAAATGCTGCTGAAAGATGCTTGGCTCTGGTGAGCAGCCAGAGGGGAGAGAAACCAACGGCCATTCTGCAGGTTCCATCTGCCAATTCCCCGTTTAAAGTTGCACACTCGACAGGAAACTGACCTTTTCCGATACAAATCTCTCCACCCTGAGGTCCTTCATACCGTTAGATGCGAGAGATTCACAGGCGTATCTAATACCACGTTTGCAAGGGAACAAAGTCTGGCAAATGCATTGTGTGATACATTTCTCATAGATCTGCCCTGGCACTTCAGGCAAAACTTTGACAGGCACAAAAATGGTACGTGACACTGGGTCCCTGGTCCTTTCGCAGTCCAGGTTCTGATTCTTAGGGCACGATGTGAATTTCAGGGCCAAGCTTTCTCTGAGACTCGTTAAATCAGCAAAAATAAACAGTTCTGGGGAACTAACAGCCTTTCAGCTGTGCTTTTGGAACAAGCTGTTTTTTTTGCTTTGCCAGGGACGGTACATGAAAGCTGCACAGTGAGAAGTTGCCAGCTCATGAATTGTAAAATATTCTGTAATACAGGTTGCATGCTGAATTCCCCTGTGATGTACAGACTTTGTGATAATGCAAACACTGCAGTAATGCTCCTACAAAGGTGGTTTACGCCATTTTATGTTGTGACACTTCAGAATATTTCCAACGATAGTAAGATGCGGACAAGGCGATTTCTTAATTAAAATAGAATCCATGTGAAATAGCAGCTGTAAGGACTTGTAGGAATGCTGGTTTGCATTTTTCCCCCTCATGTCAGCAGGTGCTTACACTTGTCAATGGGGTGTTCACTGAATACCAGCCCAAGTTACAACATGCAAGTGCGAGAAGTCTGAAATTCAGCCCTTAGTCTTGGTGGTCAGAGGAAGTTATAAACTATTCCAACTTCCATTTCAAAGTTGTGGAAATCCCTTAAACTCCTTGATTACGGTCCCGGGTTCAGTAGCATGCAGCCAATATTAGCTTTTTATTACAGTATTATTAAATATATTCGTTGTCTCCAGAAATTCAATCGCATGTTGCAGAATAGCCCACAAAATCTAACCATGGAAAGTCAATAAAGTGCAAAATATTAGAGGCGGCATGTGGTGCAGTGGATAGCATTGGGACTGCGGCACTGAGGACCCGGGTTCGAAACCCGGCCCTGGGTCACTCTCCGTGTAGAGTTTGCACATTCTCCCCATATCCACATGGGTTTCACCCCCACAACCCAAAGATGTGCAGGTTAGGTGCATTGGCCACACTAAATTGCCCCTGAATTGGAAAAAAAAATTGGGTACTCTAAATAAAAGAAAAAAGTGCAAAGAATTGTCAACACTGACAGATGGCATGTTCCACGAAAGCTGGCTGATGTTAACTTTCCAGTTGGTGTTGAATTTTTTCCATCCTTTTTCGAAGCAAGAAGAGCTGTACTGTGAACAGGGTGATTCTTTCTATGGCCAAACAATATTTTTAAGTGTGACCCCCCCCCCCCCACTGCAGATCCCCTTCCGCTCAGTAAGAGTGACACCCACCAGAAATGCCCCATAAGAGAGACCCTCACAAGAGACCTCCCATTACAAAAACCCCTACCAGAGACCTCCCATAATAGAGACCCCCATCAGAGAGCCCCCCCCCCCGACGAAAGAAATAGCCCCACCAGGAAGCCCTCCCCTTTTCCCATTACAGAGAACTCTACCTGGAAGCCCCCCATTACAGAAACGCCTGCCTGGATGCATCCCCCTTTCCCCCATTACAGAGACGCCTGCCTCGAAAAATATCACTGTTTTAAAACTCACCTGTGTAATACACCTGCTGTCTCAGGTGCAGAAATGCACCACCTGTGCACTCCTGGAAAGAGAAAACCAGTCAGCTGTGTTTAAACCCCCTCAGATCTTTGATTTGCAAGCCATTCATTCATATCAATGTGAAATTGATTTGACTAGACTGGTAGCTGCTTCCACGCACAGTCAGCCTGACAGTGTAGAAGAAGGCCTTTCAGCCCATCGAGCATGCATCGACCCTACAAAAGAGCTTCCAACTTAGACTCACTCTCCTGCCCTGTCTCCTACCCCCACCTAACATCTTTGCACTGTGGAAGGAAACCGGAGCACCTGGAGGAAACCCACGCAGACACGGGAAGAAAGTGCAAATTCCACACAGTCACCCAAGCTGGAATTGAACCGGTTCCCTGGCGCTGTGAAGCAGCAGTGGTACCCGCTGTGCCACCATCTCGTTGAAAGTAACACAGCAGATAGATTATAGAAACTAGGAGCAGGAGGAGGTCATTAGGCCCTTGAAGCCAGCTCTACCATTCAATATGATCGTGACTGATCCTCGATCTCAGTGTTATGTTCTTGCTTTCTCCCCCTACCCTTGGTGTCAGTAAAATCTCAAATATTAGGATGGATTCTCTGGTCCCCCAGCCGCACGTTTCTTGGC
This sequence comes from Scyliorhinus canicula, assembly GCF_902713615.1. NCBI lineage: Eukaryota > Metazoa > Chordata > Chondrichthyes > Carcharhiniformes > Scyliorhinidae > Scyliorhinus > Scyliorhinus canicula. The sequence goes on along the minus strand of NC_052155.1, from coordinate 158,899,088 downwards.
GTGCGTAGTTTGCTGGCAGGGGGAATTCTCTCCTCCTGCCGCTTGCCAATGGGATTTGCCATTGAAGCCACCCCACACCACAATTGCCAGGAGGTGTGCTGCCAGCGGGAAAAGCAAATCCCAATGGCTGGAGAATTCCGGCCATTATTATCTCTTTCTTGAATACATTCTTTGCCTCCACAGCCTTCTGTGGTAGAGAACTCCACAGGTTCGCCACCCTTTGAGTGAAGAAATTTGTCCTCATCTCAGTCCTAAAAGGTCCACCCCTTATCCTGAGACTGTGTCCCCTGGTTCTAGATTCCCCAACCAGTGAAAACATCCTCTCTGTACCTAGTCTGTCCAGCCCTGTTAGAATTTTATACGTTTCAATCAGATCACCTCTCACCTTTCTAAATTCCAGTGAATACAGGCCCAGCGAACCAACCTCTCCTCATAGGACAGACCCTCCAATCCCGGTATGAGCCGAGTGAACCTTCGCTTCACTCCCTCTATGGCAGCTTGCTCCTTCAATCGGTAGGGAGAGCAAAATTGCACACAGTACTCCAGGTGCGGTCTCACCAAGTCCATGTCTAACTGCAGTAAGAAGTCTTACAACACCAGGTTAAAGTCCAACAGGTTTGTTTCAAACACGAGCTTTCGGAGCACGGCTCCTTCTTCAGGAGCCGTGCTCCGAAAGCTCGTGTTTGAAACAAACCTGTTGGACTTAAACTGGTGTTGTAAGACTTCTTACTGTGCTCACCCCAGTCCAACGCCGGCATCTCCACATCATAACTGCAGTAAGACATCGCCACTTCTGAATTCAAATCCTCTTGCAATGAAGGCCTACATACCATTTGTCTTCCTAATTGTTTGCTCCACCTGCCTCTCCACTTTAATTGACTGATGTACAAGAACGCCCAGATCCATTTGCCCATCCCCACTTCCCGATATATCACCATTTAGATAATACAGTACTCTTCCTTTATGTTTTTCACACCCAAGCGTATAACTTTACATTTAGCCACATTGTACTGCATCTGCCTTGTGTTTGCCCACTCACTCAACTTGTCTGAATCACCTTGAAGCCTCCTTATATTCTCAAAGCCGATTTGACGCCATCTCTGCTATTTTTAAATACCATTTTCCAACCGGCTTTAACCTCGCGCAACTCTTCACGCAATAAACAGCATAAAGGAGCAACCCTGCTCCTGCCAACAGTGCTACTTAAATAGAATCATGAATTGCTTACATATGAATTTCTGGATTATTTCTTCTGGCTCTCGGTACAATTCTACGTGTTTTTGGAGATTTCCCATACTTAGTTAAAGTTTGATTAGTCTGCAGGGAGTGATCTGATTTGCGCTAAAGCATTTGATTTTCTTTTAGAAGGTTTTGCGTAAAGAGAAGTCTCTTTGAGCTTCTCTGGGGATTGAATATGATGAGAGGATGAAGAAAGGTGGTGGAGAGCAGGAAAAGCTACTAGAAAAGGGTGGGGTGAAGGCAGAGAAGGTCTCTTAGCTGGAGGCCATAACTGTGTTGGGACTTTAGGGATCAATTCTGTTACTTCAACTTCTGAAAGGACTAATGCACGAGATCTCTTCTGTCACAAAAATGATTGTGGTTAAAATCTGCCAGCTCCTGTAGCCACAACTGCAACCTCAAAGCATGGCAAGGACAGCATTACCAGTGACTGTCAATACGATTGTGGCACTTAACTTTTATGTGCCTGGCTCCTTCTTTGGATTTGGATTTTGTTCATTGTCACGTGTACCGAGGTACAGTGAAAAGTATTTTTCTGCGAGCAGCTTAACAGATCATTAAGTACATGAAATGAAAATAAAATAAAAGAAAATACTTAATAGGGTAACACAAGGTACACAATGTAACTACATAGACACCGGCATCGGGTGAAGCATACAGGGGTGTAGTGCTAATGAGGTCAGTCCATAACAGGATCATTTAGGAATCTGGTAGCAGCGGGGAAGAAGCTGTTTTTGAGTCTGTTCTTGTGTGTTCTCAGACTTTTGTATCTCCTGCCCTATGGAAGAAGTTGGAAGAGTGAGTAAGCCGGGGTGGGAGGGGTCTTTGATTATGCTGCCCGCTTTCCCCAGGCAGCAAGAGGTGTAGTTGGAGTTAATGGATGGGAGGCAGGTTTGTGTGATGGACTGGGCTGTGTTCACGACTCTCTGAAGTTCCTTGTGGTCTTGGGCCGAGCAGTTGCCATACCAGGCTGTGATGCAGCCAGACAGGATGCTTTCTATGGTGCATCTGTAAACATTGGTAAGAGTTAATGTGGACATGCCGAATTTCCTTAGTTTCCTGAGGAAGTATAGGCGCTGTTGTGCTTTCTTGGTGGTAGCGTCACCGTGGGTGGACCAGGACAGATTTTTGGTGATGTGTGCCCCTAGGAATTTGAAACTGCTAACCATCTCCAGCTCGGCCCCGTTGATGCTGACAGGGGTATGTACAGTACTTTGCTTCCTGAAGTCAATGGCCAGCTCTTTAGTTTTGCTGGCATTGAGGGAAAGATTGTTGTCGCTGCACCACTCCACTAGGTTCTCCATCTCCCTCCTGTATTCTGACTCAAAGCTGTAGCTGAAAATATAAGCAACATCTCACAATTATAATGCATTTCTCTGTAGGGAACAACATTGATTTTCGCTGTTAGATACAATTGAATTGCATTCCCTCCTGCAAAAAGAAGAGAGGGAGGACAACAATTGCTCGGGATGAGGAGTTCCTGTAGATGCACGGGGTCATTGGCTGCAGAGGCTTTGGGCAGAATTCTCTGTCCCGCCGAACCCGTTTTCTGGTGCGGCATGCCCCCGCCAGCAGCAGGATCCGCCGTCCCACCAGCCGGCCATTGGGGTTTCCATGTTGTGGGCACCCCCACGCCGTCGGGAAATCCGCGGGCGTGAGTGCGCTGCCGGCGGAGCGAAGTATCCCGCCAACGGAGAATCCAGCCCATCGCCTTTCATGCCTCTCATGTAAATTTGGCCAATTTCAAAAAGCAAATTCCTGAGCAAATATTTCTCCACTCAGGGTTTTAAACCTTTGGAATTCTCTAACTCAGAGGGTTGTGTCTGCTCAGTTGTTTTATCATATTTAAGGCTTCGATTGATAGTTTTTGAACAGTGAAGGAGCCAAGGGATACAAGGAAAGGACAGAAAAATGGATTTAAAATCAGCCTTGGCTCTATTGAATGGCTTGATGGATGGCCCAGACCATTCCGCCTATTTATGTTCTTATGAAAAGAATTCCACTTATATAGTATGCATCTGGTGTACAGCCACTGTGTCCAACCATTGTATGACCCATGCCCGTCATCCCGGTAATAGTCACAATTCCACCATTTTGCGACAGTCCTCTGTACTACCTGCATTTATCACAATACTAAAGTCAAAGATGAGCTACTGGGCAACGTGGTTTGTGACTCCAGTCTGGAACCCACACTTACGCAAAACAGGCTTTCAATGAGACCCATTGTTCCACAAGGAACATTAGAGGTCACACCGCTGATGTCTGCAAGCAAGTATTCCGCTGCCTGCTCAAGTGGCCCTGCAGTGCCCAACTGAGTTGGGATAAAGACTGGTAGACTACAGGTTATCTTATCTCACTATTATGAGAGAAAAGTCCTGGTGAGAAGCTGAGGAGAAAGGTGTGCACCAGGACAAGGAGAAAGAAGAAGGGACTTAGACAGCCTGGTTCATGAATGTTACCAATAACCTCACCCACACTTCTCCATTCTCCAGCCATCCCACATGATGTTCCACCATCACTAAGCACCACACTGTCTTCTTTTCCACAACACAAAAATAAAAACAACCAAAAAATACACGTGGTAATCCAATTTTATTAATTCAGTTGCTCCAGAGTGTATACAAAAATAAACTCAGTAACCTTTTTCAGTCCCTTAGTTCTCATCTTCCATGTGCCTTGCCCTATCGTAATGCTGTTAGGAGGCTCTTCCCCAATGGCTGCTACGTGGATGCTTTTCTTCAGTCAAAGAGATTGCAGGTGACCTTTGTGACTCGCCTTGAGCAGCTCTGGCTGTAGAGGACCCAGCTTTGGACTGCATCTTGGCTGCCTTGGATGTGGTAATCTGGGCTGGCTGACTCACGAGCAGCAGCAGGGGTAATGTCAGAATGGAGGAGTGACAGCCCAAATACAGCCTCCTTGAGAGAAGACAACGGGCTGGATTCTCTGCTGTTAGGTTCTACGTTGCGCACACAGCGCATCCACGCCCGGGAGAATCCTGCTGCCATCGGGGGCACATCGCAACAGAAAACTGTTGGGCGGGACAGGTTTGTACTTCGTGGAGCAACTGCCACTCTGCCTACTGATCTGTTGCAGAACATCTTGATGGATTGCTGTGATGTACTGTAAGCAGTAGTATCCAGATCCATGATGTCGGTAGTCTGAACTTGCAAGGCAGTGGTTTGAGCTTTCACTTCAACCCTCAGATCTATGATGAAACTTGCCTATAGTGCAGTGCAATCTTTTTCTGAAGCTACAACATTGGCCATCGAATGTAGCACCATGCTGGGTTTCACAGATGTGTTGGTGGAGGTGTCCATTCATTCCATGCTGAAAAGGATGAGTTTCAAGCTCTGCTCTAAGCTTACTGCCTGGTTGCTGCTGGACTTCTCCATGTTCCTTAACATTGAGCCCAGGCTCTCTGGCACTGCACTAAGTATTTATTTTCATACCCACATCAACCTTCTTCTGAAACCTGGTAAATTGAAGAGCTCACATGACATCTCTGCAACAGAACTAGTGTGGCCTCTCTCGCCAGCAAGCTAGCACCTATGCTATCCTAACCCCCACCCTGTCTCCTTTGCACTTGTGCTCAGTGTCTCACAAAGTCCAGATCACCCTTTTATCCTCATGGCGTATATGGCATTTCACACTCTGAGCTGCCAGCTGAGGGTTTAAGACCAACTCTTAGGGCGCAATCTAACAGAAACATTTCTGTGGTGGTTTTGCTGGGAGTTTCCCGTCAGCTCTGCTGGTGAGTTCCCCGCCGCTACCTAACAACACTTTTTGGGCCCTGGGGAGTTTCTCACCTGTTTAGCCCAAACTTAGAGTGTGCTCGAACAACCAGGCTGCACCTGAAAAGCAGCTCTCTGCCATGCCGGGAGGCGCTGCACCCGGGATCTACCCAGCTTGCAACGCCTCACAAAATCTAACGTGATCTCACAAGACGTTGTTATGTAATTCCCACCCATTGTAGCAGGATCAGTTTTTGGCAAAACTGCATATTAAAGCGAGACTGCTAGTCTCACATTAATATGCAGTTACCCGGGGCGTTGGGATCTGTGTCTATCCCCTTTGCCTCGGAGACCTCGGTCGTGAGCCGTTCAGTACTGGTCTCCACAAATGGCGACCAGACGGTTTGGCAGTCGTGGGGATCTCCCAGAAATTGGAGGCCCCCAGGCTCTTTGGGCAGGGTGGCACCCTGGCACTGCCATCCTGGAACCCTGCAGAGTTTGCTTGCACAATTGTTCTGGGGAAAGTTAGTTTGTTTATTTTGTCAGATTTATGAGCTTCTGAAGAGGCTAAAGGTTTTTCAAGGGCCGAGCCAAGTGATACTTGTTTATTTGGTTATGACACTCTGGACGTGTGCATGGTCAGTTCGAGCCCCACAGACCCCAGAGTCCCAACATAAGTGAATTAACCAATAACTTATGTATTTTCCTGAGATCTTTTACCCTTAACTGCTCTAATGAATCACAGGCACCAGGTTTTTAAGTAAAACATTAAGAAACTCTTTATTTATAACAAGAGCAAAATGGTCTACTAGTCATCCTTTTCCCAAAACCCCACCTCACCATCTACCCAGACACACACAGGACAACCATACAGTAGGAACGGGGAAGGTTCAAAATAACATGGATTAAGAAGTATGAGAGACTTGAGGATCTTCGCTGCTGGGGTTAATGTCTTTGTAGGCAGCGATCCCTTCAGAATGCAAGGTGTTGAACCATCGATTTGTTTTGAATCTTCAACCTGGGCTACTCAGGCCGGACTCTCAGGCTGTGGGATCACCTCTGCGGACTTACTCAAACTTGTGTTGGACTGAACCTTACCCATGGAAGATGCATTTCAGGCCTGCTCTGTATCTGACCTGAGGTCAGCTTCAGCAGGCTCACTGACAGCTTGTCTCAGTTGAACAGAGCATCAGAGCAGCAGTTTTCGCGAGGCCTTCGAGTGGTCTGGTAATTTTAATGGGAGAGGAACTCTGAAAGTTCCCCCTCCTCAGCTCTATCTTTAGGCCTTGAGTACTCATTAACTGCTCTGTTTACCTGAAGGAAGTTCCAGCTAAGATTTGAGAGAGAATTCCCCTCTTCTGGGAGAGAGATTCAAAAGGATTCTGCTTAGCTCTGCAGGTCCCAGACAAAACTGAAAGCAAAAACACAGAGAGAGATCAGCAGGACGTTCTGGAATAATCCGGACCAATTCACATCAAGAATCTGATTTGTCCCAGGATTTTAAGAGAGCTGATTAGTTGCTAGCCAAGCCTGTCAAGACGTCTCACCATTGTGGCAACATCCCCTGCTACTGTCTTTTTGAATTAAAGGTATCATCCCCTGCAATGCTCAGGTGCAGGAATTGTAAGGGGAGGCAGAGGGGTAGTGGTATTGTCACTGGACTAATAATCCAGAGACCCAGAGTAATGTTCTGGGGACGCAGGTTCAAATCCCACCAGGGCAGGCGGTGGAATTTGAGTTCAATAAAAATCTGGAATTAAAAGTCTAAAGACGTTCAAGAAACCATTGTCAAATGCCGTTAAAACCCATCTGGTTCAATGGTGTCCTTCAGGGAAGGAAATCTGCCATCCTTACCTGTTCTGGCCGACATGGGAGTCCAGACCCACAGCAATGTGGTTGACTCTTGAATGCCCTCGAGGGATGGGCAATAAATGTTGGCTCAACCAGCGAAGCCCACATCCCATGAACGAATAAAGAAAAAATATAACAGCTAAAAGGACAGGATTTAAAACTAAAACAAGAGTCCAACGAGGATTCACAGGAGTTTTCCTTACAATTTTGACAGATGTATGAACATTTCAACAACTATAGGGTTTGTGAGTTCATTTATAAATTTGATATGTGTTATGTGTGGGTGAGTTGGGGTGGGGAGGGGGCAGAATGTGGTTGATTTAGACGGTTATGGGAGTGAGGATGAGGAGGCTTTAACATTGATCTGAAGAGCTGGGCCAATATCTCTGGGAACGGAGAGGGCCTTTTAACCTGGCTGCCTTGTCCTTGGCCTGCCTCTGTCTCTGGTGGCAAGCCCAACACCGAGCTGTCCAACCCTCTGAGAAGTGAAAATCCCAGCAGCTAGCACTGCCTGAACAGAGGTGCAATCATGGTGTCAGGAACATTCCCAACTTCTGATTCCCACCCCCATGATAATCCGACCAGGTCAGTGTTCTGGAAATGTTTGGGTGGCGTTTATCGTTAAATGATGCGTGCAAGTGCTGAGCTGTGGGTGCCTGAGGCTTGTAATAATACTAAGTGTGTGAGGGTGAGCTAAACCATATGAATTGAAAGCTTGAGTACTGATTGATACATATTGTTGGTAGGTGGATGATGGGTGTGTCGTATTAGACAATGGTTGAGGTTAGTGTAAAATTGGGGTGATATGTCATTTGAAGATGTGCTCACTGGCCTTGACAACTCGTGTGAGATTCTTAAACTTCTTCCAGCACCATAACCATGTTTTTGGAGGGTTGGCAATTTGTTCCCAGTGCCCACCCCACCACCCCCCCAAGCAGTTTCTGGCGGGTTTCCAAGTGTGTTGTCCAAGGATTATCTGCTCCTCTCCATCTCTCCCATGAAGACTTGCCTTACATTATTTGGTGCTCACACTCTCACATGCTCATCAATACCTCAAAACAAAGCTCAGAATTTTCAAAGAAACTTACACCACTTACACCAACCACAACACACCTCCCCTTTAAGAGTTGCAAGCTGTCGTTCAAGGAGTGCTGCAATTTCAGGCCCCTGCTGATGTGTGAAGCCAGTGAACAGTGTGGGGAGAATTGATTTCTCACAATAATCCTATAAAACAGCAGGCTGCACAAACATGCTGTCTGTAGCACCATGAAGACTCAATGGTTTAATCATTCATGAGGATGAGACAACTTAGCTCCAAATGACTGACACATCACCTGCACCCAAGGTCTCTTGATTTCATGTATGCTGGTTGCTTTTTTTTTAAATTTAGAGTACCCAAGTGTTTTTTTCCAATTAAGGGGGAATTCAGTGTGGCCAATCCACCTAGCTTGCACATCTTTGGGTTGCTGGGGCGAAACCCACGCAAACACGGGGAGAATATGCAAACTCCACACGGACAGTTACCCAGAGCCAGGATCGAACCGGGGACCTCGGCGTGTGCTGCCCTTGTATGCTGCTTTATTTCTAACCCACAAGCTATTGCTTCTTCAAGCATGCATTATAACATTTATACAAAGTGAACTTCATTTGCTGATGATCACTTCAGATGCATAGCTATCTGAATATATTTTGCTGTCCCCTCTATTTACAAAGGTCTCAATTTAACCACCGTGTCCGGCTCGGATCTGGTTAGATAATGGGAAAGGCCAAAATCGAGATTCACGCCGGGTGCAAACAATTGCTATCTAATGTTGCTGGTAGGGGTGTAGGGGCTCCTGATGTGACAGAGGGTGAGTGTGCGAACTAGGTTCTTTAGCACAGCTGACTTGCTGGATGTCACTCAGAGAGAAGGCGGGGTGGAGGAGGTTTAGGGGATTTGAGGATCCGGGATGATGCCTGAGCTGATTATCAGTCTCTCTCCTTCTCCAGTTCCATAGAGATACCAAAATGGATGGCGGCATCAGTCCCGCATATGATACCCTCGCGGTGCTGGAGGCAGCCCAGGCTGCCAGACGATGGAGGAGGCAGCAGCGTCGACATAGGATGAAGGCAGCAACCATGTGCAGTGGACCACCGTACATCCTGAAGACGTGGCCGCCCATCAGACCGAGGAGGAACCCAGATGGGGACTCCAGCGATGACTCAAGGTGTACAGGCGTCTTTGGTCTTTTGAGGAGATGGCGGACACCATGTGCCTCAGGAGACTCTATCTCAACAAAGAGACAGTGCGGTGCCTGTGCCACGTCCTTGAGCATGTGGCACCCCCATGGAAGAGGAGGAAGCCTGCCCCTGGTGGCTGTGAAGGTCAGCACAGCTCTGAACTTCTATGCAAACGGTTCATTGCAGGGCTCGAGCTGGACTTGTACGGGATACCACAAGCTACAGCTCACCAGTGCTTCCGTGAGGTCATGGATGTCCTGTATACACTGGCAGCTGACTATATTAACTTTGAGTCGGACCAAACCCACCAAGATGCCCAGGCTGCAGGATCCTTCGCCATCGCTGGGGTGCCCAGGCCTAGGGGGTAATTGATGGCATGCATGTCGGCTTGCGTGCACCAGGACATCAGGGAGTCCCTTCATTAAGAGGAAGTGGTTCCACTCACTGAATGACAACTCGTGTGCAACCACCACCTCTGGATCCTGCATGTATGTGCACACTTCCATGGGTTGGTTCTTGGAGGATAAGGGGTAACCGCTAAGGACCTGGCTGATGACACCAGTGCGGAGACCATAAACCGAGGAGACCTGATTTAACAAGGCCCATTGTGCCACCTGTGTTGTCATCGGTGCATCGGGATGCTCAAAATGCATTTCCAATGCCTGGATTGCTCTGATGGTGCACTGCAGTCCAAACCTCAGAGGGTCTCCCGCTTTGTGGTGGTTTGCCCTCCACAACTTGGCATAGCAGCGGGGTGAGATTATGGAGGAGAAGGGACATTTGGCACCATCTGAACAGGAGGAGGCGGACCAGCAGGGGATGCTTTGGTGACCCGCAGGAGAAGCAGGAGGACAGAGGACAGGTGGCAGTGAGGGTCCGGCATCTCCAGAGGGCCAGAAAGGCCCTCACCCTCTCCCGCTTCTCATAGGATGAGGCTTTGTCCATCAACTCATCCCCTCCATCCCCCTTTCCCTTTTCCACCGCAATTCCCCATCTTCCTCCCCCCCCCCGCCATTTCCCTCCTTCCACCCCAATCCACCTCATTTCCCTCCTTCCCCCCAACTCCCCCCTCAATCTCGACTCTCCCCACCCCTCCCTCATCCGCCCCGACTACCCTGTTCCATCCTCCAAGGATCTGTGTAACATGACCCCAGGGTGATGGGTCTGTCAGTGGGTTAATATACAAGGCAGTAAGGTTAGCTCTGGTGTTCCTCACTTTATACCAAAGTCTGAGTCCTGTCTTTCTGCTGACAGCGCACTCACACCCATCCTCTGAATAGGCATCTAGGTGTGTCCCCAGGATGCATATCAGAGATGGAGGGAACTGGGAACCTGTTGCTTTTCACGGCCTGTGGCCTTTGTTGCCTTGGTGGACGTCCTCTGGAGGACCTGGAGCTAGAAGGATCCAACCAACTTACCGGTGTCGATGGCTTTGCCGTGCCACCCTATTCTGCTTGGTTCCCTTGAGGTGCACTGGTGTCAGGAGGGGGCCATTCAAAAAAACTGGAGACCGTCGTCGTCTCCTTGGTGGCAGGCCTGTGTTGGCCTCCAGCGCTTCCTTCTTCCTGATGGTGCCCATAGGATCCTGGGGGTCTATTTGGGTTGGAGGGGCAGCTGGAGTGAGCTCCAGAGGCCTCTGGTCATCTGGCTCTGCCAGTCCTGGTGTCTCCCTGTTGTCTGCATCGCCTTCAGCGATGGTCCTCAGTACTGGCTACGCTCTGCAGTGTCCTGACAAAGTCCACCTGTGTCTGGGACATGTCCCTCAGCAACTCTGGGCCATGCTCTGCAGTGCATTGGCAATGTCCACCTGCGTATGGGATATGTCCCTCAGCGACTGAGACATGATGTCGAGGCCCTCAGCCATGGTCGTCACAGACTGAGCCATGCCTTGGACAGTGCCACTCAAAACACTCACCTAATGCTGCAGACTTTCCACAGTAGTCACCACCTTAACAATGTTGCCCTCGGTACCACGCATTGTTGATACCATCTCCTGCAGCTGTAGCCTTTGGGACTCCTCCAATCGGCTCTGCACTCCTGGAATGTAACTGGCATCCCCTGCTGAATCTCACAGCTCTGTCCTAGTATCTGTATCGTCTCTGGGATAAATGGGCCAAATGGCCTCCTTCTGCACTGCATGTTCTATGTGCTACGTGTCCAGAGGTTCTGCATCGGACTTGGACGCCGCTGAGTCCTGGGATCCAGCAGACCTCCGACTGTTGTCTCCCTTGGATGTTCTTGCCTTCGCCTGATGTGCATCCGCAACTGTGTGTTGCTCAACAGATTGTGCCCCAGAAGTCTGTCCATTAATGTTGCCCACCGAGGCGTGTGTCTCTGCGCTGGAGGAAGGTGCCCCTTCTCTCACCCTCCCCCTCCCACTCCCTCCAGATGCCAGGCCAGGCCAGCATCCCGAAAGAGAGGAGCAGGTCTGTGCGCTGCCATGCTTGTGCGTTGATTGGGAGTGCCTGGCGAGGGGGCATTTAAAAGCAGCTCCCCCTTGTTGGGGGAGATGCTGAGCATGAATTTTCCGAGTCAGATGTAGGCAGCCAGTAATCTTGTGGGGGCTCATTTGTGGCATTAATTGCCGTTAAATATGGGCCGCGATCTCGCCCACGCGGCTATTGAGAAACACCCCGCCAATCGCACCCAAAATGACACTTAGAAATCTTTGCATTAAATCGCGCCCAAAGTCTCCCAATGTGATAATGACTTCTGTGTTCTTTTTAACTGATTTATGCATCATCTCCCAGTGTGATTCCTTCTTAAAATACATCATATTAGCACACATTCAGTGATCAGGAATTATTGGCCTGGTTTTTCCACTGTATGCTGTACTAACATCATCAAAAGAATACTCTGCTTTTGCTGCAGCTCTCTTGCCCTCCTAATGGTCAGCTCGCTAGCATGCAAGCAACATTTATTGACACTTTGCGGACACAAAAATGGGGAGAGGAATATGAAATCCAATCATGATGTTGGAATGGATGAAGACATGGACCTGAATTTTTAGGATCTGGAAAGTCTGCAGGGAACACATTGCTACCAACCCTGACACACCTGCTGCCATTTCCTGCTTGAGCAAGCATTGATTGGCAGAAGGTGGGACTTCTGTCCTCATCTGGGCAGAAGTCTCACCTTGGAGAGATGCCGGCCAATGTGGTTTGCCAACAGGTCTCCAGGTACAGCGTTGCAGTGGCCAGAAGAGACACGGCAGCAACTCGGGGAGCTGGAGTGAAGGTAGGTGGCGGGGGACGGGGAGGGGAGGGTAGGGGACGCATGAGCTGCTTGGGGTCCCGGGGATAGGCTGGGGAGGGGGGATCCAGAGGTCTCCTGGCATTGGGAGGACAGCACCCGCAGTCAGAAGGGAACTTCTGTTGGAGGGTCCCCCTCCCTCCCTTTCCCACCCCACCTCATTCCTGCCCGATATGTAGCTATGGTCATTTTTCTGCTTCGCTCTCCAATCTGTCAGCCTGCCAGCCTATAAATTGACGTGGGAAGAGGACCCTGGGTGGCAATTAATTGGCAACAAGGTCTTTATTTGGGGCAAGGGCAGGCTGCCTTCCCAAGCCCCCGCAAACCATAAAACTGATCCGGTTCCAGGCAGGTGGGATCCTGGAGGAATGTTCCCCACTTAATAAGCTCTCCATCCCCAATATTTTGCCAGTTTGTGCAGTGCAAAACGGTTTTACGAGATTAGAGCAAGGAACCTGTTCAAACAGATTAGAAAGTCAAAGTTTTAATGGTCTGAATAATTTGAACTTTTTGTTTTTGTTTTTCTTTTGTTGTATTCAAGTTGTAATCCCTCCCAGTGTTCCGATTTCAGCAGACAAAGCAGTTTCTGTGGTCAAAAGGCAAATAATTGGGCAGAGGGGATCTGTTCTTGGGTCTCACCCAGTGAAATTGCTGAGCTCACATCTGAGGTTTGTGGTGAGAGTTCCCATTCCGGTGTATAACCTCCTGCCCAGGTCACCCACTTCACGCTCAGCTATGTTTTGCAGCTCTGTGGTTGAGTTCCGTATGCCAGTTTCCGTAACTCAATCTCCACAACATTTTTATCACGTGTTGAATGTATTTTTAAGCAATTCGTCTCGTGGCTATTTCAAAACAAAAAATGCAGTTGCCAAGGAATAGGGCAGTGAAGAAATTTCAATGTGTTTGTATACATTGAACACATAAATTCTTTGTTGTGCACAAATTATATGCTATTGCATTCTGAGAGATAACAATTCAAATATATGTAAGTAAAGCATTGTATTTTATAGGTAATGATGAAAGTGAGCCAGTCACCTGATCAGTCGGGGCCAAGTGACAACTTAAACTATGCATGAAGTATGTTATGACTATTACTTTAAACAACGATTGGATTTCAGCCTCAAACTCAGTCCCTTTTATGAGGTAAACCAACGCAATGCGGCCTGGAACCTCCTCGGAGGCTTCACCAGTATGGGCGAGATTTTCTGGCGGTTCATGCCGGCGTGATCATCTTGATTTACTGACGGCACATCCCCGCCTCAGGATTGATTGAGAAACCCCATTGGCAGCGGTGGGACCCGAAAATCTCACCGCTGACCAATAGCGGGCTGCCTCCCTCGGCGGGAATAATGCTGCTGGGAGACCAGAGAATCTCGCCCCGCGACTTTGCCATCAAAACAGCAGAAAACCATCATACTACAGGTGGCAGTTCCTGATAAAGCACAGAGCAATAGTAGGCATGATTCCATGTGCCCAGTGGACAGTTGTATACTCAGGAAAAGAGCAGTAGACAGGCAGCGCATTAGGCATTTCATTCAAGTGTGTCTCCTCATTAGAACGACATATAATAATTGATTATGATTACCAGTAATTATAATTCATAATATTAAATATTTAAGGTGATGAATATTGATGCAGGACATAGAAAAGGTAATTACCCTGTGAAGGATAGGTCCCTAAATACGGTGATTATAGTAATGACAAGGGGAGTCCGGTGGGTTCATGGGAAATGTTTATTCAGGTTTACAAGGGCACACACTTCGGGTCCAAGGTTTTTTAAAATAAATTTTTAGAGTACCCAATTCATTTTTCCAATTAAGGGGCAATTTAGCGTGGCCAATCCACCTAGCCTGCACATCTTTGCGTTGTGGGGGCAAAACCCACGCAAACACAGGGAGAATGTGCAAACTCCACACGGACAGTGACCCAGAGCCGGGATCGAACCTGGGACCTCGGCGCCGTGAGACTGCAGTGCTAACCACTGAGCCACCATGCTGCCCTTATCGGGTCCATAGTTACACACGACCAGGTCCTTACTCCTTTTTGTCGGCCACTACAGAGGCCGACCTATTATACAAATGCTGGTTAATTCCTGGTCCAATCAGAACAAGGGAACAATCATCCCCAGCCCATGCATGTCACACAGGGATGAAGGAATTGGTGTGCTCGTTGACGGTTTGTTACAAGCGCTCTCACGCTGTATGGTAGCCAGTTGCCAAAACAAATAAAATGTTATGGTCTGTATATAAATCCATGAAATAGGTCAACATTAGACTTAGTAAATCATAATTAAAACTAGGATTTCAGCAGTATATTTCATCTTTGTCATCCCATAACGAAACGGAGCTAAAGAAAGCGTTCAAATAAAGGCAGCAAGAGTGGTACTAGGCCTTAAGTAAGTGAAACTAAGGAAGCTAAATCTATTTTCATTGAAAGAAGAAAAGGAAGACATGATCCATGCCATTATTTTGAATGGAAATCAATAGTACAGATGTGGAGAACGTGAAGGTTTTTGCACAAAACAGGGAGAAATCAAGAAGTTCCATGCAGAGCTCCAGTGGCAAAGATTCAGACAGGTAATGAGTTCTGCAACAGTGTCTGTTTCCTCGAGGCAACAGTTCAAGTGCAGTTAATCCTCATTTTAATGGCTGATTATTTGTTTTAATTTAAGTTAAACAGGCTGCCCATTATTTTCCAATCCTCTCTATGCTCCTGAACTAACCACAGGTATGGATTTTGAGACCTCTGTCCTCAGCACAGTCAGCTCTAGCTCCACAACATCAAAAGAGAATTATTTATGTATATTAATTTATCACTATAATTAATTTTAATTATTAATGTATTTAATACATTTAAACTAAAGCCCCCAGTGATGAGTTCATAATAGAAAAATGTGAAGTCATCCAATTGGGATCCAAGGAAGAGATAACTCAGAACCTTCTATTAAATGGTGAAAACTAGGAGCAGAGATGGAGCAGTATGACCTATGGGTCCAAGTCGTGGTTGACAGGTACAAAAATTAATTTAAAAGGCTAATGGAAAGTTGACCTTTATCTCGAGGCACTGGAATATAAAGGAGTGGAAGTTATGTTGCAATTATGAAAAGATCTGGTTGAACCCCATTTAGTGTACTGTATGTAAGTGAGGAAGGAGAGTTAGAGCAAAACAGGTTCACCAGAATGATAGTAGGACAAAATTGGTTAATTTACAAGGGCAGCTTGAACAGGCTAGGCTTCTATTCCCTTGAGAACAAAAGTTTAAGGGGTAATCTAATTGAGGTCTTTGAAATTATTTAAACAATTGACAAAATAAGGAGAGAGAACTGTCTCCTATCATGGGGGAGATCAAGCAGCCTTAACCTTAACATTAAAGCTAGCCTGCCCAGTGCTAATATCAGGAAACATGTCAATTGAAAATTTCAAAATTGAGATTAATAGATTCTTGTTAGTCAAGCGGGTGAAGGCCAAAGTGTTAAAGATGGAGTTAAAATGCAATCTCCTCAGATCTAATTGAACGGAAGAACAGACTTGACGGCTTAAATGGCTTGCTCTTGTTCTTATGTTAATTGAGCTAAACACAGCTCAACAAGCAACTCCTTGGCACACCATGTGGACAATGGTATCAATTGTGTTGGGGCAGTGAGTGGGAAATGGAAACCTGAAAGTCCGTCATGTGTCAAAATAACACAGTGCCACTGGTGTATCTGACAACGTAACCCCGATTAACCATGTTACATAATATAGTAGCCTAATTTAAGTTGTTAATTTGTGCTATTTTATAGTGTTGGTAACCGGATGATACAGCTACTGATTTTGGAGAACATAGCAACAAGTTACTATTCAGTCACACTACTTCAATTGGTGTCAGTTATATCTCATTTAGCCCAACAATATATTAGATGTGAACAAATCCTACTGGGTTCATATGAACACAGAACATACAGTGCAGAAGGAGGTTATTCGGCCTATCGAGTCTGCACTGACCCATTTAAGCCTCACTTCCACCCTATCCCCATAACCCAATAACCCTTCCTAACCTTTTTGGTCAATAAAGCAATTTATCATGGCCAATCCACATAACCTGCAAGTCTTTGGACTGTGAGAGGAAACCGGAGCACCCGGAGGAAACCCACACAGACATGGGGAGAACGTGCAGACGCCACACAGACAGTGACCCAGCGGGGAATCAAACCGGGGACCCTGGCATGTGAAGCCACAGTGCTATCCCCTTGTGCTACCGGGGTCTGACACTCACATGTTATGTTTCAATTAACCTAAATTTCCATTGCTCCAGCTTTCGGTGTTCAATTGCAAAACTTTTGCTCTTACAGCTGAGACCTTTCTGGCCAATTTAATTGTTCAAGTCCGTTATTCATTTTGAGTAAGTTTCCTGTATGCACCCTATAACTTGGTAGAGCTCAAGCACACACTTGTCAGTTATCTAATGACGAGACATTAACTCCACACCTCTCAAGTAACAACCATCTCCAACGAGACGGAATCTAAACATCTCCCCTTGAAATTCAATCGCATTACCATTGCTGAACCCCCCATTATCAATGTCGTGGGCATTACCTTTCAAAAATCAGCCATATAAGTACTGTGGCTACAAGAGCCGGTTGGAGGCTGGGCATTCTGCAGAGAGTAACTCACCTCCTGACTTCTCCAATCCTGCCCACCACCTACAAGGCACAAGTCAGGGGTTTGATGGAATAATCTCCGTTCACCCGGATGAGTGTAGCTCCAAAAACACTCGAGAAGCTCGACACCACTCAGGACAAAGATGCCTATTTGATTGGCACCCCATCCACAAACAAAAACTTTCACTCCCTTCACCACTGACGCACAGTGACAGCAGCGTGTACTCTCTGCAAGATGCACCAAAGCAACTCATCTAGGCTCATCTGACAGCACTTCCAACCTGTGACCTCTACCACCTAGAAGGACAAGGGAAGCAGGTGCATGGGAACATCACCACCTGCAAATTCATCTCCAGGTCACACACCATCCAGACTTGAAACTACAGTGCTGTTACTTTCCTATTGCTGGATCAAGATTCTGGAACTTCCTTCCACGGCAGCATACGTGCCACCCTCATCCAACTAGACAAGCCAACGCAAAGCTTATAGAAACAAAAATCTATGTCATTGAAGGAGGCCACTCAATCTGTGGTATCTATGCTGACCAGACAATGGTAATCTAGCCTCATCCAACTTTCCAGTTATAGTCCACAGTCTCGTACTCTGAATTCTGAACGTAAACCTTTGATTCTATAAATTTTGTCTCTTACAAATCTGGATTTAGGAGTGCTCCTGTGTAGTGAGGAAGTATATACTAAATAAATTGCGCTCGTTCATAGAGAAGCCGTGCAATTACTAAGGGCAGTATTTTTAAGCCTACACATCGCCGTTGCAACATCCAGTACCACAGTATCAATTATCTTAAAGAACAGTGAGCAGGAAAAGAAGGTGAACCAGGAAAGATTCAGCGGTGCCCTGTGCAGAAGGGTGTCACTGTGCACTTAATCTGGTCTGACAGGGGATTGCTGTCAGATCATTGGGGAAGCAGTCACTCTTTTCCACCACCGGATTATGGGTTGTGCCCTCTCTTTCAGGTCTTTCACTCTGCCTAACCTCCAACTCGAGGGATGCATTTGCACCCCACAGTTGCTTTGTGAAATCTTCCACCAGAACTTTCAAAGGCTCTTCAATGAAACATGCTCTCTTTAACGTCCTCCCCTGCTTCATTCCCACATAACATTGGAATTATGACCAATGGATGTTTTATCCCGGGTTAATGGCTCAGAATCATTTTTACATTTTGATTTTTGTATGTATTTTATCATCATCCATGGCGCAAGAATTGCATTTTCCGAAGTAACATTTCCTGGCAGTGCATTACTGCGCTAAACGGAAATTTCTACAGCTATGACCATTTGTCGTATGCAAAGAGGAATTTTATTCCACGAAAAGTAAGAGAAAATGAATAGATTTACTAAAGGGGTATTTAAAAATTAATGAAGATCATGTAATAATTATGGAAGTTATAATATAGCTGAATATGCTGTAATGATTAGCTGTGGCAGTCATTTTTCCATATTAAAATTTTGCCTGAGGCTGATTTTTTTTGTCAGTCCATTTAGCAAAACAAAACGTACTATTTTCATGGGTCTTTGGGCTGTGACTGACTGAAAAAACAAATTGCTTCAAGACCAACATTTTAGTCACTGTTCATTCTCTCTAAGAACTCATCGTATGCTTGATAAAAACATCAAAACACTGACTGCTTCTTCCACTGGAGAGTGCAAAATACTCTCCTCCTCTCACACTCTGATTGGTGCACACAGAAGCCAGCAATGGCCCAGTCAGCATCTTCTCAGACCTCTCCTGTGAATCAATGAACAGAGTAAAGGAGGAGGCGGAGAGTTCCAGACGAAGAGCAAGCAGACGAATCAACAAGGCTTTTTTATTTGCCTTATGAGGAGGAGTGCAGCATTTGGTTTTCAGCATTGCTTCAGTCACAGGTGAACATTGGAATTTCGGCTACCCAAATGCTACAGAGGATGTGCCTTCGGAAAATCCAAGATGACTTTCTGTTGAGTGGTTTGTCCAATTAAGCTGTGAAGTGCAGCTTTTGTGGCACCAAGGCAAATCAGGGAGAGGTCCCTTTCGCCACCCTGAGCGTAGGGACAACGTCCCCAAATATTTCTTACTAGGGGCTGTTCTGAACAACCGCCAAAACGCCTCGTGTCCTGTACCGCGCAAAAGGAGGGTCGACCAAGATGGTTAGACACGGGCCAGACACTGGAAATGCTGGGCTGCGGATGCAGAGGTCTCCTAGCCGAATAAGCCTGTCTGCATCTTTTGAAGCTTTGGCTGTATATTTCCCATGCATGAATTCTTTTGATGAAGATGATGGAGGTAAGATAAATTACAAAAGAACTCTGATCCACTTTACCTGTTGATTGGCACTTATTACAAAATTAAAGTAAACATGTGACTCCATTATTTTTTGGGGTGATATTCATACAAACTATTACCCATTTTGATATAAATTTAAAACTCCTCGGGTGCTCTGTTGCTCATCAATTATGTAGAAATTATCTTTTTATCTAGTGGGGCAAAAAGCAATACGTTCCGTATTAAGCTCATATTGCTTACAATGATACGCTGTTTTTCCAGGACTGATCATAGTACTTAATAGCAGAACAATTTCAATCCAGGCTGAAGTACTGTCTGCAAATGTCTGTGCTTTATGGATTCTGTTCAACTTCCATGAAAATATGATAGACAACAGAGAAAAGCATTCCAATTAGCCCATCTTTATGTGTTCTCCGCCTGATAGTCTCTCTCACTCTCTCGCTCTCACACACCTACATACGCACACCTTATTTACTTCATTCATTCTCTCTCCCTTACTCCCTCTATCTTTCTTTCATGCACACCTTACTAAGTATTGGATAAGCTGCGTACGTAAGGAATTGTGCCCCTTGCTAAGCAGCAAGTTGTTTTTTTACTTAAAATACATCAGGAAAACATAAAACGTTGTAACACTTGTTCTCGAGTAATTACGATTTTTAAACAAAAAAGGTACAGGGAGAGAAAATAATTTCAAGTGTCAGAAATCTAATAGAAATATACCTGCTAACAGGCAGAAATCTAATAAATGATATTCATTTACTAGTTAAGAATAAGATTCTAGACACAAAATCAATTACAAATGAAGAATATGTTTACAGCATGTTAACGCTATGAGTCAACTTGCCTGATTATCATAGCCATTCATGTTGAAGAGATCAACTATCACAATACACAAGCAAGGGGAACAAACTAACTCAAATAGTCTGATAACTGCTTCAGTAATTCAAAATACCACTTTACTTGTGAGAATGAAGTTATTACAAGCATCCTCAACAACTGAAAACTTTCAACATTCAGTAGTGTTTGTCTTTAATCTACCATTGGTCCAATGAAAACTAATCAGCAGTTATAATATGTTTGGGCTTTGGAAAGTTAGATGTGTGTTCCTCTTTTCAGTTGCTATTCCTCATTATCAGAGTCAAGGTAATTCCCTTCTCCAGTGAAGCTCAATACTTGGTCATTGTTAATAATAATGGCCAAAGTGGGCAGAGGCAGGATCTGTTAATTTTTTTTACTTACTCTATCTTATTTCCCCTGTCATTATCCTTGCCCTCCATTTTCTCGAAATCATTACTTGTTACTGCCTGCTATGAGCTCTCTTGTGTTACCCCATCAGCAGAGCTGTCTTAATGATTGTAACATGATTCATACAGTCAACAGATGATTATAACACAATAATATTGATCTCTGATTGGAGAAGACTAATGTTCTTGCTTTCAGGTGAAACATGTCTCTTCTGTTTATTTTTAAATACATATATTGCTTCTGTCAATATATGGTGGTGGATTGTTGGTTGTCTCTTTGTTAGCTGAATGATTTGCCTGAGAGCTTCCACTGAGCACATGGACGAACAAAAATGAAGCTTCCACATCCCTTGGTTCACAGTGTGAAGTTGCAGGCTGCCTAGCAACAAACTGTCTCTTGCAAAAGGAATTATAGGGACTTTGCACTAACCGTTTTGTGAGAAGCTGAACAAAATGATGGTATTAATTTATTCAGAAACCCTGCTTGAATTACTTCTGAATTAAACGAGAACAAAACCGAAATGCATTGTACAAATTCCATTTTGTTGACCACGCATTTGCATTAATGTCTCAGCATCTATTATTCTTTGTGGTCACAGCTTTCTCAGTGTTTTAAATTGCTGGCTTATTTGGAATGGTACAAATCCATAGGCTAATGCTACAAACTGTAAAGTCATCCTAATTTTTATTAAATGTAAGCGTTGATTTTTTTTTTAAAAAACCACCCAGTGTTGCAAATATTTTTAATTATCATGAGTTTTAAATTTGACTTTGTGATGTTAATCAAAATGGCTAATTGCTTTCTCCCATTTTATTTAATCTTATTGCGGTAGTCTCATGAACTTTGGGTCATGAGCTATAATTATTTAGTAAATAATGTTCGATTTCCCTATTGTCAGTATCGTCCCAACATGGTGTTTGTAAAAAGGTTTTTTTTAATCATCTAAATATACACAGTCCTTCCTATGAAAGGGTGCAAAGTTGCTTTTGTATTTTAATCTTCCTATTTTAATATTCCCATTTTATTTTTTAAGCCACACAATTATTACAAGCATGACACATATGTTCAATTTTGATGCTATTTCCGGAAAGTCACTTCATCACTGATTGGTACGGTCGAGGGCAAAATAAGAGCTTAGAACAGCCAATGCTGTTACCACAGCAACAGAAGTCAGCAAATTCATTGAAGAAGAGCTTCAGTAATCTCTATTCAATCGTTCTAATAATATTTTCCTGAGGCCTGTTCTTTCTCTATTCTTAGTTCTGCTTCCCACTGCCTTCAGTCCAGATTATATTCCCATTTCTTCTGCCATTTCCTCACTTGATCATTTTATGTACCGATAGGCAGCAAAGATTGGCCCAAGCATCAGTCTTTTCTTTCTTTCTCAGTGAGGAAGGGTCCATGCTAAACTTCACTATTCCGTGTTTTTGAAACACAGCGAGGTTGACATATGAGAAATTCAATACACAAGAAACCATGGGCGGAATTCTCCGCTCCCAGGAAAAATCGGGAAGGCCATCGTGAACTTGGCCGAGTTTCACGACGGCCTCGGAGGCCACTCCTCTCACGTATTCACCCCCACCCAAGGGGCTAGGAGCGGTGCTCCGTTATTCTCGGTGGCCGGGCCTTGACGCTTGCATCAAGGCGGCGCGCCAAGAATGACGCGACGGCGGCACCTATCTGACGTCAGCCGCGCATGCGCAGGTTGGATGGCTCCTACCCGCGCATGTGCGGCTGATGTCACAATGGTTGACGGCTCAAACCCGCGCATGCGCGGTGGCCGTCTTCCCCTCCGCTGCCCCGCAAGACGTGGCGGCTTGATCTTGCGGGGCGGCGGAGGGGAAAGAGTGCGTCACTTTGAGACGCTGGCCCGACGATCGGTGGGGACCGATCGCGGGCCAGTCCCCTCCCGAGCACGGCCATGTGCTCACTCCCCTCTCCGCCCCCTACAAGCTTCAAATGGGCCTTTGGCGTCCATGTTCACGACGGCAGTGACCAGGTGTGGTTGCCGCCATCGTGAAATGGTCGCGAACGGCAGGCCGCTCGGCCCATCCGGGTCGGAGAATCGCTGGTCACCGTGAAAAACGGCGAGCGGCGATTCTTCCAAGCGGGCGGTGGGAGAATCGGGGGGGGCGCCAGTGGGGCGTGAAGTGAGTCGACCGGCCTTCCCGCGATTCTCCCACCTGGCGTGGGGAGCGGAGAATCACGTCCCATGAATCTGCACCTATTTCCCAAGAATTTTATAAGTGCACTCTTCATCAGAAATCTTTGAGTTCTTAATTCATAATTGTGGGAGAGACATACTTAAGTGGGTTGCCCTGGCTAATGGTTGCTGGTACCGTTTCTGTTTCTAATCTACATTAAACAGTAGCCTAAGGAAAATTGGTCAAATTTGCAGATGATAATAATAATAAAAAACTTTATTTGTGTCACAAATAGGCTTACATTAACATTGAAGTTACTGTGAAAATCCCCTAGTCGCCACACTCCGGCGCCTGTTTGGGGACACAGAGGGAGAATTAAGAATTTCCAATTCACCTAACAAGCACGTCTTTCGGGACTTGTGGGAGGAAACCGGAGCACCCGGAGGAAACCCACACAGACACGGGGAGAACATTCAGACTCCACACAGACAGTGACCCAATGGGGAATCGAACCTGGGACCCTGGTGCTGAAGCTATGGTGCTAACCACTGTGCTACCACGCCGCCTTACAAATTTAGGAAGAGGGATGATAGAATCTGAGTAATTACAAGACAGATAAATTATGAAAATGTGCAGAACAATGTCAGATTACATTGCAAAACTTTAAAATATTACATATTTCAGATTGTAAGGAAAATGGATGGCACATGTACTTCGTGAAAGCTGCAGAAATGGTGAAGGGTGACTTGGAAAGAAACTTAGAAGTCTTTGTGGATACATTTTCCCACAATGTCTAACTGATGCAGACAATCAACAACGCCATTGCAATATTGATTTATACAGCCAGAACAAGGGAGTACCAGTCAGAGGAAGTAATAAACAAACAATATAATACTCAAAATCATATCTCAGGTCTGAGCAGTGAGACAGAAAGGAGACATTAAATTTGGAAATATTGCAGTGAAAAGCCACAAGGCTCATAATCCTTAGCGTTAGAAATGTGAGTTATGAGGAAAGGTTAGAGAAAGTTGGGTTTTCAGCCTTAAAACACATGTATCTGACGAGCAACTTTGAGAGGTGTAAAATATTAAAGGATATGGGAGGAATAAATTCAAAAAATATTTCAAAATAACTTTCTGGAATAGGTGATGAAGTAAATGTCGACACAAAAAGATTTGGGGAGTGAAGAGGGTGGGGGTCCTGAAAGGGGAGACGAGTAGAGATCGCAGAAACTCCCCGAGGCCCAAAGAAACGGCAAGGTGCCGGTGGATATCGGGGTGACTCTCAGCATCGCAATCGCCAAGATTCACCACGCCCAACGCATCCGAAAGCAGACTTTGTTTTACGTCCGCTGAATCGAGCCCATTGCCTTTTTGTCAAACATAGTGCAATTGATTCAGAAGCCTGTGCACTGAGGGATTATATTTAAATAACCCATGTTTGTTCTCATAATCTATTTCGCTTTGGCCTGAGGTAGAATTTGAAATCCATAGCAAGGAGCGGAATGAGAAATATTGACATTCATTGGTTTGATCCAGTGTCTCTCGTACTGCACTGTGAAATGTAGTGACTCACGTTATGTTGAGACCTAAATTTTAACTGGGATATGACTTGTGTGTTGATTTGTTACAGTGTTAATGTTCTATTCCGCCTCAAGCACCAAAGACATTTGCAGCAGCTCTGAATGTACATTCAGGGGTACTGTTCGAACTGTGCAACCCATGCGTTTGCAGAGGACCCCGAGCCCTATTACCTGCTGCAAATTACAATTACATCTGTGTTGATTTGACCCTTGCTTAAATGTCTGCACGGAGCCTTCAAAGGGCAGACACTTAACTGGCAAACATCTTAGCATTTATCCAAGGGAGGTAATTGTCAAAGCTATCAGCTTTAAAATGAGATGATTACAAACTAAAGTTTGTGTGAAGTCATTAACATGATTATATTTAATAGCAAAGAAACTCTGATGCTATGACTAAGTGAGAGCATGCATATGCCGCAGATGCATATAAAGTTGTGGCCTACTGTAATTAAATGAGCTGTAATGGAAAAACAGAATTCATAAGTCAGATGGTTTTAATCAAACCAATTTGGCAGAAGTGTTTTTTTTTAGTGCTAATCTGTTGCTTATCCTTACAGTATTTGCACGGTTAAATATAGAACAGCAGATCTTCCATGGTGACGCAGGATATATAAAAAGTATGACATTTCAGGAACATAGAAGCAGGAGCAGACTATTTGGCTCTTGAGATATGTTTCACCATTCAGTTAGATCCCAGCTGATCTGTACCTCAACTCTATTTCTCAGTTTCATATCCCCTGACACACTTATCGAATAAGAAATGGGAACGATCATCGGACCCCACCGATGGCGCACACCCGCTGCAGGTTACCCGGTGGCTTGGGGTGGATTCAATGGGAAATCCCATTGACAGCGGTGGAACCAGAAGGTCCCGCCACCAGCCAACCTTGGGCTTCCTCCCGCCTCTGAGCAACAGGCCATGGGAAAGCCAGAGAATCTAGGCCGTTATCAATCTCATTCTTGAAGTTAACAAAAACTCATCCACAGTTTTCTTGGACACTGTATTCCATGTTTCAACAACCATTTGTCTAAAAATGAGTTTTCTGATTCACTCCACTCTGATTTTATGATTGTGCTCTCCTGTTAATCACACTACCATCAGCAGCCGTGACTTCAGCTGCCAACGACATGAGCTCTGGATTTTCCTCCTTAAACTTCTCTCCTTCCATACTTCTTTCTCCTCATTTTGGATACTCTTTGAAGCTTAAATGTTTGACCAATCTTTTGGCTAGTGCGCTAATATCTCCTTCTGTGACTCTGTATCGGACCTTGTTTGCTCACACTCCTTGTGAAATGCTGCTATGACACAAGACATTTGACTAATTAAAGGCACTCTATAAATCAAAACTGTTGTTGATTCCTCCACCAGATAAATAATTTCTCTGGATCTACCCTCAATCATTTTAACTACTTTATTCGGCCAACACTCACTTTTCTAAACTCAAGGAAATGCAAGTCAACTTGTCCTTGTAATTTAATCTATTAAACCCTGGTTTTGTTCTGCCGATAAAAACAGAAAATGTTGGAATTACTCAGCAGGCCTAAGAGTATCTGTGGACAGAGAAAGGCAATTGAGTATTTCCAGAATTTTCTGTTTTTACATCAGATTTCAAGAAACTGCAGTGTTCGGCTTTTATATCATTCGGGTGATTCTGCGTTGTTTGAAAATTAGAATGTAAGAAAGGACACTTGTAGGAAACTGTACTCTTTTTGCAAGATTATTAGTATAGATTAGTAGCTTCTGTTATACATCGTTTTTCCACATTTATGTATTAAAATCATGAGGGGTCTGGACAGGGATGAGGACAAAGCGCTCCCACCGATGAAAGGGTTGAAAACCAAACAACACTGAATCCCTACAGTGCAGAAGGAGCCCATTCGTCCCATTGAGTCTGCACTGACCCTCTGTAAGGGCACTCCACCCAAGCCAACTCCCCCGCCCTATCCCAATAACCCCTTAATCTAATCTACACATCCCTGAGCACGAAGGGGCAATTTTAGCATGGTCAATCCACCTAACCTGCACAGCTTTGGTCTGTGGGAGGAAACCGGAGCACCCGGAGGAACCCCACGCAGACAGAGGGAGAAAGTGAAAACTCCACACAGTCACCCAAGGCTGGAATCTAACCCAGGTCCCTGCCGCTGTGAGGCAGCAGTGCTAACCATTTAAAGTGCAAGTGAAAACATAAAGTGCTGGAAAAACTCAACACATCTGGCAACATCTGTGGAGAGAGAAACAGAGTTAATATGTCGAGTCCAATATGATTCTTCTTTGGAACCGATTTAAGGTAAATGGCAAAAGAACCTCAGCCAACATGAGGAGAAATGTTTTTACACGGTGAGTGGCTAGGTTCTGATTCTAATCTAAGCCTGGCCTGAGAATGTGATGGAGGCAGACTCAATCCAGACGTTCAAAAGGAAATTGGATAATTATCTGAAGAGAAAATATTTTCAGGGCGACGGGGAAAGGGAAGGAGACTGGGACCATCTGAGTTGCCCTTGTGGAGAGCCGGTTCAGACCTGAAAGGCTGAATGGTCTTGTTCTGTGCTGTTTCCAATCTTTGATCCCATGATTCTATTTATTGGTATTATTTATTAGCATTTGTTTGCCCCAACATTCCTGCAGCTACTGATTTTCTCAACCACACCGTCAACTCCACATTTGATGCCATAGAAAATACATTCTGCAGCAACCCACTTAAGCCCTCACTTCCACCCTATCCCCGGAACCCAATAACCACTCGTAATTTTTTTGGTCACTAAGGCAATTTATCATGGCCAATCCACCTAACCTGCACATCTTTGGACTGTGGGAGGAAATCGGAGCACTCGGAGGAAACCCACGCAGACACGGGGAGAACATGCAGGCTCCGCACAGGCAGTGACCCAAGCCGGGAATCGAACCTGGGACCCTGGCGCTGTGAAGCCACAGTTCTATCCACTTGTGCTACCCATTGACTGCACAATGGCCGTAACTTTTCTTCTGGTACAGCTCTCAGCTCTAATTCCAAAGTGTAAGATATATGGATTGAGAAATGCAAGATTTGCATTTATATTGTCATTTGCAGCCCAGAAGGAGGCCATTCGATTCATTGAGTCTGTGCCAGCTCTCCGTGGACCAATCCAGTCAGTTCCGTTCCCCCAAAGTGGGGGTGGATCTCTTCAATTTTCTTTCAAAGTTATTGACCGCCTCTCCTCCCAGCAGCCTAGTAGGCAACGAGTTCCTGATTATCACCACTTGCTGTGCAAACAAGATATCCTTCTCATACCCCCTGGCCTCTGGTGCCCAAAACCTTAAACCTGTTCCGCCGGCCCTGGTATCATCAGCTAATGGAAATAGTTTTTCCTTGTTTACCTTCCCCAGACCTGTCATGATTTTGTACACCTCTGTCAAACCGTCCCTCAATCTCCTTTGCACCAAGAACGACTCAGCTTTTCCAACCTAACCTTGCAGCTAAGATCTCTCATCCCTGAAACCATCCTTGTGAATCCTCTCAAGAACTCTCAGATTCTTCCTGAGGCGTGGCGATTGGAACAGGATGCCGTTCTCTAGTTGCATCCCTGGTCAGACTTTAATCAGAGTTCAGACTAACAAATAAAGCCTTTCACAGCCATCAGATTTCTCAAAGCTCTTTACAGCTGATGAAGTATTTTTAAAGTATAGCAATTGTTTTAGTGTGGAAACTTGAATGGACATGGCAAACAGATAGTTTAATCATTCACTGCCTGGTCTGGCTGATTCATTGAGGTCCTGCTCTTGACAGCTAAAACTGTTCACTATTCCAGAATCATCACAAAGTGAAAAAATAACTCACAGCTTCTTTTGTTTATTGAGTACCACTTTCTTCAATCCCTACCTATGTTTCTTTCACCTTCATCTCCAATATAAGTATGAGGAGCTCATGAACCTCTTTGTCAGTAAGTTTGGAGTTAGCCGATCAGTTGCCTCTCCTGCTCCCCTGCCTACCCCCCACCCCCCAACTTCCCCTAGTGCACCCGGTCATACCTCCTCTATATCTTTCTATAGTTTCTCTCCAATCTTCCCTCATACATTTTCTGATCTCATCGTGTCCATGCAACCCACCTCCTGTATCCTCAACCTTACTGCCATCAAACTTCTAAACGGCAAGCTTTCTTTCATGGTCCCTATGTTAGCTGATATTAAGGGCAGCACGGTGGCACAGTGGTTAGCATTGTTGCCTGCGGCGCTGAGGACCCGGGTTCGAATCCCGGCCCTGGGTCACTGTCCGTGTGGAGTTTGCACATTCTCCCCGTGTCTGCGTGGGTTTCACCCCCACAACCCAAAAGATGTGCAGGATAGGTGGATTGACCACCCTAAATTGCCCCTTAATTGGAAAAAAATGTTAGCTGATATTGTTAATGGGTCTATCTCTTCAAGTACTGTCCCTCCTTCAAAATTATGGTCATCATCCCTCTGCTCAAAAAGACAACCCTTGACCCCTTTGCAAACTGCCCTATCTCCATCCTCCTTTACTTCTCCAAAGTCCTTGAATGTGTTGTTGTTTCCCAGGTCCATGCCCACCTTTCGCAGTTTGACCCTACTATTAGATTTCCACCCCTACCAGAGTACCAAAATGGCTCTTATAGGATGTTAGTTGTGACTTTGATGTATCTGTGACAGAGGTAAACTATCTCTCATCATCTTCCTCCACCTGATTGCAGCCTTTGACATGGCTGAACACACCCTACTCCGTCAATGGCTCTCTACCATCATCCAGCTAGTTGGGACTACTCGCACCTGTTTGCAATCATATCTAACAAATTGTAGCGAGAGAATCATTGAGAATGGCTTCTCTTCCCTCTTCCCCAGCATTACCTCTGGTGCATGCTAAAGATTTATACTTAACTCTCCTCCTATATCTACTTTCCCCTTGGTGACATTATCCAAAAATGCAGCACTAATTTTCACATGTTCACTGATGACACTCAGTCACTGATGACAATCAGCTCAACTACACCACCACCTCTCCCGAGACCTCCTCTGTTGTGAAATTATCAGACTTCTTATCCTACACCCAGTACTGGATTCACTGACATTTCCAAAGTGAAACATTGAGAAGTTCAAAATAATTTCCACTCCCCACTACAAACCCTCAAGCTAGCAGCTGTCAAAAGTTGAAGCAGGCAATGTTCACAACCTTAGTTTTATATTTGGCCTTGAAATGAACTTACAGCCACAAATCCACACCGTCACTAAGGTCACTTATTTCCACCTCTGGGATGTCAGTGGCACTTCCCTTGCCTCAACTCACCTGCTGCTCAAACCCACATTCATACCTGGAGACTTGACTATTCTAATGTGCCTCTGGCTGGTTGCCCACATTCTTCCTTCCATGAACTTGAGGTCATCCAACCCCTGCTAGCTGTGACCTTGTTTGCATCAAGTCTTATTCAGTGCTTGCTGACATACGCTGGTTCCAGGTTAGGCAATGCCTCAACTTTAAACTTATTGTCCTTGTTTATAAATCCTTCCTTGTTCTCCTCCCTCTCTATTTCAGTAACCTCCTCCAGGGCCACAACCCTCCAAAACACATGGCATCATATAATTCTGGCCTCCTGTGCATCCTCAATTTTAATTACTCCAGCCCTGGTGGTCATGTTTATAGCTGACTAGGCTTTTAAGAAGTGTGATTCCCTCCCTAAGCCTCTCTTCTTCCATACTTCTCGTTCCTCCTGTATGACAGCCTTTAAAACCCACCTCTTTGACCAAGCTTTTGGACATCTGCCCAAACATTGCTTTATGTGTCCCTGGATCAGAATGCGCTTTAAAATGCTCCTGTGAAGAGCCTTGCTTTATTATATAAAAGTCACTATGTAAATATAAGTTATCACTGTTGTTACATACCTGTTGTTTTTCACATCTGTATATATAAATTCTGCCTGAGTTTGAGATGGGTATCTGGATATTTTGTTTATAGTGCCCCATATGATCATTAAAACCATTTATGTGAAAGTGTTTAATAATTTAATTTGTAAGCACTCTGTCTTTTGAAAATTCTCCCATCTCAGATCCCAAGTAGCCACTGTTTCTGTCAGTGGCATTTGTAGGTGATTAAGAGAGGACAAGGGACGGGCAACTCCCAAAAGATTTCTAAGTTCATTTGTGGCAGGTTTTTCAGGGTTATTCTTGCCAGCTCTGCCAGCGTGTTCCCCACTGCTATTCAATGACACTTAGTCACTTTTTTGGACCCTGAGGAGTTTCCCACCGGTTTAGCCCACACTTAGGGTGCAATATTCCCAAAAGGGAACAAAGTCCCCGAGCGAGCCTGTTTAGCCGCATGTTTCCCAGCACTCGCTATTCAACGCGACTCGTGTCAAATAAAGGGCCTGAACAGGGAGCGTTCAGCCGAGGCCGCACGTAGCCCCATTTTTACAATGGGGACCTCCGCTCGCCGAAACTTTAAACCGGCTTTGGCGTGCATCGTTTGGTCACGCCCCTTGTGGCCGTGTTTCTGACTCCGACACGTCGCGGGACTTGGGTGAATCCTGCGAGGCATTAAGACTGCGGGAAGCCCGTGAGAGGGCTCTCCCGGCATTCACCAGCACGCTCAAGTGAGAGCGCAATGCGGCTGGTGGATCACGCCCAAGGAATGAAATCAACGGACTGAAAATTGGGCAACTTCTACATTGAGTGAGACATCCACTCAACAAGATGTGGTGATGTTGAAAATTTTGCCCCAAAAATGCAGCATCTGGGGAACTGGAATTGCAAAACCCACACTAATACACTGTCAATGGCTCAGCTGACATTTGGAATCTTAATGGATGATTATTATGTAAACCAGCCGCCTGCAGCCTTTCCCCTTAAGAAATAGACTTATTATTTGTTAATTAGCTGACAATGTCAACAATACATGAAAATTGAAACTGATTTATTGAAGTAATAAAACACTGTGGCCGGGTTGCATGTTTACTTTCGAATTAAATCCATTTGATCCTCTCAAAATACAAGAATTACTTTGCAAGTAATATTTAGAGAGCTTGAACATGTTTTCTGGCATCCACCCATGAAGTACCAGCTTGATTGACGGAGCAATGCGACGTCATCAGGAAGTCATGGAAACACTGCCAATCTGCAAATGCCAGTGGCAGAGATCCATGTATAAGGTATTGCTTAATCTGACCTATCTTTTCCTACTAAATAATGAGAGCTGAAGGGAGAATTGGGCATTAACAACTATGAGATCTGCTTTTGGCCCTGCACAAAGAATGGCCAAAGTAAATCAAGTTGAAACTAATCAAACCAGAATAATAAATGAAAGAAAGATATAATAATACAAATTTCCAAATGGTGACTCCAACCATGATTATAATGCATTATAACTACTGGAAGCCAGCTGAGGTTGATATTTTGTATAACTTGAGCATGCATTGTTTAATCTTGTCACACAGATTGGACTTGAAGTTTGATGTACAGTGCTGGCTATTCGGTTCCATCAATTCATGCCATGAGCACCGATATGTAGAATCTGCCCTTATATGATCATCAATTAAAACAGATTTTAGTGTTCAACAAGATGGAGAGCACTCTGAATAACAAAACTGCACCCATAGCATGAGTGACTAATGTGGAAAATAGCAACATCACAAAAATGCTGTCATGCGAGAACATTCTCCACACTAATAAAAAAGAATCTTTTTTTTCAGAATTCAATATTAACTACATTCTCTGCCATTGGCACTGGGTGCAGAGCTGCGTTACTCCACAGTGTGGAGAATGTTCTCGCATGACAGCATTTTTGTGATGTTGCTATTTTCCACATTAGTCACTCATGCTATGGGTGCAGTGTTGTTATTCAGAAGCCCCCTCCATCTTGTTAACACTGAAATCTGTTTTAATTGATCACGAGGGCAGATTCTACATCTCGGTGCTCATGGTGTGAAGCTTCAGGCACTAGGGTCAGTGAGCTCTGCAGAATTTTCCATCCTTTAAAATTCTTCTTCTTCATTACAGTGCCTCGAGTCACACGAGGCAGACTAAGCACTTGCTTAGCTCCCGTTTCTGTAGCTAGTTTTTTTTCTGGAACAAATCGCTAGATTGGCACCAGAGGCTATAGCCTGTGAGGCGCCACTCCACGTCAAGCATGGCTGAGCAGGAGACTGTCCCACTCTTGCTGTCTGCAATAGGTGTATTGGAAGGTCTTGCAGGTTGAGAATTTAGCTGTTTGGACAAGTAATTAATACAATTTCCTTGACCATCAGGTCCTAGAGTGGGGCTCAAACCCAGTGCTCCTGACACAGGGGCAGGGACACAATTGTCTAAACCACAAGACTTCCTCTTTCAAAATTATATTCTGGACAGAGTTCTGCAAAGCTTGCTCACCTCCACCCCACACTTTCATTATTCACCAAGACGGATTGAATCACAACTAGTTAAAATTTACCCTTTAATGTGGTTTACAAAAGTCTCATCAATTATTTTATTGATTATCATATCATGTCAAAAGAAATGGCATGGGATATTATAACTTCCTTGATTTCACTTATCTTTGACCTGAAAATCATGGTTATTGCGAAGCTATATCAATTCCATTAATTGGATATATTTCCAAAAACAATAGATTTTGGTAATGTACAACCATAACAGTAATATATTGGTTTTCGTACAAACAACTCGAGGCAAACGCCCAGTCGCTCGTTTGGATTTAGCTCTCTTTAAAGTACTAGTTTTGGCTGTGTTGGGTCAGCTGTTGAATTAACTGCTTTGCCACGATGAATAGTCTAATTGGTGTAGAGGAAGATAAAAATGTGGCTGAAAGATCAAACACAGATGACACACCCTGCAACAAGCACTCTTCAGTAGATTAAGTGGCTGCAAAGAGTTCTTCCACCCACTAACTCTATCCTAAACCAGCTTAGATCATGGCTGATCTGCCCGGCATTATTCTGTATCGTTCGAAGCGCCCTTACCCAACGAAATCCAGCAATCTCAATTTTAAAATTTGCATGTGGCCAGCCTCAACAGCATTTTGGAGGAGATTTCCACTATCCATTGTGTGAAAAATTGACATCAAAAATATTATGCACCCCCCCCCCCACCCCAATCATTTTGGATTCCCTCAATAATGACAGCCAAAATTCCCAAACAATCAGCACTAGCTCAATTTCATGTTACCAAATAATGAAGCAATTGTCAGGCCAAAAGCGAGCAATCCCACCTGGCCTGGACAGTGTCTGCTGCAGCTAAATGTACTGAAATAACTGTACCGAGGGAAGGTTTTTCCATAACTGTGATGTGTAACAAAATCACAAATCTATCTAGAAATAATGGCCCGGATTTTAACCTGGTGTCACCTCCTATTTGGGGCTGCTGTTTACGGAAAATCCGACAGAATTTAACTGCAGGGGTCTTCAAGTGCAGTTTCTGACTGACAGGTTGGAGTCCATTCAAGCAGGAAGCCTGCCTCACAGGGCTGAAGCCTTTGAGAGCAGATAGGGAAGTGAGGGAGATGAGGAGGGTGTGTTGGTTTAGATTGGAGAAGTGCTAGGAGGCTGGATTGCAGGATTGGGCTCAAGATTGCAGTGAGGGTGGCCCTATGGTGAGCAGGCTGGGGCACAATTTGTGGTCAGGGAGCTGGATGTGGTCCAGGGAACCTGGCTGGGTGTCAAGGAAGGGGTTTCCAATGGAGATCAGTGATTCTGATAGTGATCAGCAGCATAGGAGCTAGCAGATGGCAAAGGTGTTTTACCGGTTAGCTGGTTGGGCCTGGAGGAAACACTCATGCTCCTCTTAGCCCACAAGCATTGCTGTAAAGGCACTTATAGATTCAGCCCTTTTTGTCCCCTATCACCTGATGGGTTTCCTGAGGTAGGGGAAACTGGCTACTTGTGGTCAAAAATAGAATCACTATTAACGTCTCATTATAATATTTAATTGACCAACCTACTTGCCATGAACAGTTTTGTTGTCCGCCCTCATCTCATCTCTATTAAAACTGGTCAAAGCTAGTTGGGTTTCTGTTTCAGAAATCTTGCATTTTAACCTTTAATACGACTGACTTCAATTGCAGCTCAATGAGTTCACAATTTCATTGCACAAAGCCCACAGAGGGAGTATTTCCTCAGTGCCAAGATTGAATCTTATTATATTTGAGTCCTTTCTGTACCTGGTCTTTTAATTCAATTAAATACTGATGTAGTTAGAAACAGTTACAAAGTGAAGCAGAATGAGCCTAAAGGTCAGAAGGCCACCGTGTTACTAACATTAAAAGCAAGGAGCTGTTTAAGTTGCGACGTGATTGTTGTCTTGCTGACAAATTATGCCAATGCATAATGTTTCATATAATAAACTCTGGTGAATTATATTTGTTTCTACAGATTATATGAAAGGTCAAGTACATAGAAGATTACCTCCTTTTAAGACACCGTTACCTGATAAATACTAATACAGTCCATACAACGTACCACAAATGAGATAACATAAAATGTTCCCATTCTTGTTTCTGCAGAGGCTGGAGGGAAAAAGCTACGAAGTACCATCCAACGCAGTACAGAAACTGGATTAGCGGTTGAAATGAGGAATCGGATGACTCGGCAACCTAGTCGGGAGTCTGCCGATGGGAGCATGAACAGCTACAGTTCAGAGGGAAAGTAAGTTCAGTATGAAGGGGAACTACATGTTGCAACACTTCCAACAACAGCACACCATGCAGGGACAGGGGTACAGGAAGGTTGTGAACAATGTTGGGAGGGGTCAGGGTCAGGAGAACAGGTATGTGTCAGGGTGTGGGGGTGAGTAGTTTCAAAAGGGGGCGATCAATGTCAAGGGTACTGGGGTGCTTTGACACTTGTTCTGATTTAAGGAGCTGCACTTCTAGCAGGGTTTATGCCTGCTCGGAACAGCATTAATATATCAGGATCAAAAATCTAGGTAAGTACAGAACAAACAGCCCAAGTTTACATGCTGACAGGCCCCGGGGGTCAACAATGGGGGCTCCCATGGAGCCATTTCTGGCAAAGCAGAACTTCAAAGTTCCATTGAAAATCAGCTCCCCAGAACATCCGATACCATTGTGACCCTCATTGCCAGTAAATGTCTCAGCGTTCACCTCCATTAGGATTGGAAGATCTGGGCAATTCTTATCAATTGAGGTCTGTGAGTTAACCAGCTATGTGAGTGAATGTAAGTTAGCTTTGAGTCGTGTCGCGTCTTTTCGTCCGACGTCACTTCGTCCAACGACACTTCGTCCACGACTTTTGGTCCAACGTCATTTTGTCCGCCCGTCTTTTGGTCCAACGTCACTTCGTCCAATTATCCAATAACAAATTAACTCCGTATAAAACCATTTAATTGATAAAATGCAAGTACAATACAGCAAGTGAATTTAGTTGCTAAAATGCAAGTAATTGATAAAATGCAAGTAAAATGCAAGTTGAAAAATGCAGTTTAAAAATCTACAAATGCAGTTAAAAAATCTAAAAGTTTACTAATTACTTCAAATTCCCGAAATTACTTAAAATTGTTGTAAATTGTAAGCAACATTCCTCAAGAAATCAATTTTTGTTGTAGAATCATATTCAACGACCAATCTTTTGAGGCGTTCAGTTATTTTCTTATATCGCGTACATGAAGTCGACTGATCTCCCCGAAGAATTTGAGCCTTTTTGCCTATTATGAACCCTTCCTCTTCCTTCAGAGTTTTGATTAACCTCCAGATATTCAAATGAGCTCCACCCGCCGAACGCTTTATGGCAGAATGAAACCCCTCAGCAGCATTATTTGTTCTCGGTAGATCTTGTAGAACACGCTGATTAACATTCCATACAGCTGTCGGGAATGTCGGTGTTTCACTCCTTCGTCTGGCACCACGTCCTCTCACAATGCCTATGTAAGTCAAGTCGAAGTAAACGATGAATTCAGCAGGTATTTCTTCATCGTCTTTCAAATTTTCATAAGCCTCTTCGACATCTTCAACGGGGAGGAAAGCTAATGCTGAAAAACATCGAATTTTAAGACAGAACGAGGCTCGTTAAAGGAAAGGGACCGGTAATAAAAATCCTTTATTGCATAAAAAGTTAATGTGGGGAGTGGAGTGAAGTACAAGTTACAAAAAGTCAAGTTACAAAAAGTCTTAGACAAAAAAAATTATTAGTAAACTTTTAGATTTTTTAACTGCATTTTTAGATTTTTAAACTGCATTTTTCAACTTGCATTTTACTTGCATTTTATCAATTACTTGCATTTTAGCAACTAAATTCACTTGCTGTATTGTACTTGCATTTTATCAATTGAATGGTTTTATACGGAGTTAATTTGTAATTGGATAATTGGACGAAGTGACGTTGGACCAAAAGACGGGCGGACAAAAAGACGTTGGACCAAAAGACGTGGACGAAGTGTCGTTGGACGAAATGACGTCGGACAAAAAGACATAGCACCGCTTTGAGTTTGTTCCATATCTGTTATATTATCACTTTTGGTACAAGTTACACAAATGTTGAATTCTTCAGTCGACCCAATTTCACCTTTTTAAAAGATCACAATCATCTGCGAGTAAGTAAGTAACCATTGACTCAATTACAATGAAACTGCACTTTCAAAATTTATAGCGGACTTTGCCTTAAGTCTGAGCATTGTTATTAATTGACCATCAATGTGTTCATAATTAATTCCTACCTTTGCTATCCTATTTAACCCATGCATTAACATATTCCTCTTTTAAAATAGCAGCAAGAGTAATTTAGTACTGTACAGATTCATTAAGTGTTCATACTTGGCCACGTTTCACAGTAATTTCCAGGATATAATGTCAGCCGGATGTGCACACTGAATATGATGGGACTATAAGCCTGGCCAACATGTTAAAGGTCCTTTTCCAGTTTTCTCCTAATTTTTCCAATCCCCCTCCTCCTTTCCAGCTGCAAACACAGACTGATGTGACCTTTCTTCATGAGTAAACCTCGATAATGAGAGTTATTCACTCTCTTGAGAGGCATAATGCAGGCCTGGTTCATCCTTGCCACCATGGGGTGACAACAGATACTTCCCCAAAAGGTGAATTAGAAAATTAGTGAGGCAGTGATTTCTGGGTTGCTGCTATGAGGCCCTTAGCAACCAGTTTAGAATGGTGCTGGTGAAATTGTACCCTCTTGGACACTGGTTACTTATGACTCTGACAGATCCAGCAATGGTCACAAAGCAAATTACCTTAAAAGGAGGGAATCTTAACCTGTTCAAAAAATAATAATTGTCAGCTGTTCATTGGAATGCTTTTGTAGGTCTCGCCTTTGTTAGAAAGAACAAGTTATCTGTGTCTCAAAGTTAAGACAGTTTTTAAGTTTTTGTTTACTTGCACATCATTGAACTAGCTAGGGAATCTCGTGGCATTAATGAATGCAAACCTGCAAATATGACGTGTTATCAGGCCTCACCAGTATATCCATCTAATTGTCTAAATATAAAGATCAAGAGATATAAATTCCAATGTTAACAATTAATTTTTAGCATAAGCTCAGTTTCTCATGTCTTAACTATTACTCAGTGCTGCACTCAGTTTTCACTTTTCTTGCATTTGTTTTCCTCATAGCCTGATCTTTCCTGGTGTTCGATTAGCATCAGACAGCCAATTCAGCGATTTCCTGGATGGCCTTGGCCCAGCCCAGATGGTTGGACGTCAGACATTAGCTACACCATCCATGGGTAAGTAGCACTCATATTTCACCTTGAACTGAACAATCCATCAAAGATAATAACTCAACTGCCAGTAATTCCAATTATATATTGGGAAACAAACTAGAAGCATTGTGACATTGTAAATGTTCACAATAATGCAGTGTATCTGATCTACAATGTCATAGAATAGGATCCCTACATTGCAGGAGGAGGCTATTTGGCCCATCGAGTCCGCACTGACTCTCCAAAAGAGCACCCTAACCAATCCCCCTTCCTATCCCTGTAATCACACTGAGGGACAATTTAGCATATACAATCCACCTGACTTGCACATCTTTGGATTGTGGGAGGAAACCGGAGCACCTGGAAGAAACCCACGCAGACACAGGGAGACTGCAAATTCCACACAGTCACCCGAGGTCGGAATCAAACCTGGGTCCCTGGCGCTGTGAATCAACAGTGCTAACCACTGTGCCGCAGTGCCTTATCATTGTGGCAATTTATAATCTGCCGACCCCATCTCAGTTCATTATCTTTATTCACTAAGCTATGGAGGACTGTGACTGCATTCAGCCAAGGACAGATCCATTTCTCATTTACAAATCAGGCTCCTGAGTGTACAGTATGTTACACCAGCTAGTGGTGTGAGCGTTTCTGAGAATTGCTATCACTTATTTCCTTGCAATAAGAACGTTTTCTTCAAAACTTGATCAGGATCAAATCCAAAGATGTGTAAGTTAGGTTAAGGGGTTAGTGGGATAGGGCAGGGGAGTGGGCTTGGGTGAAGTTCTCTTTCAGAAGGTTGATGCAGACACAATGGGCTGAATGGTTGCCTTCTGCCCTGTACGAATTGTATGATTCTATGATCAGATGGATTTTCCTCTTGAAACTGTTTTGATGTATAGGTTAGAGTTTCAGCACAGTGAATCATGAAGTAATTATCAATGCATCGACAGTCCCAATGTGGCTTCTAAAGAGGAGACATGTTAAAGGATCAAAAGACTGAGTCAGACGCCCCCCCCCCCCCCCCCCCACACTCCCTCCCATAAGAGAGAACCCTGCCTGAAAGCCTCTCATTAGAGAGACCCCTGCCTGAACGCCCCCCCCCCCTCATTACAAAGGGCCCTGCCTGGAAACTAGAGAGCAGTCCAGAGAGAGTTAAAAAAAAAATCACTGCTTTAAAACTCACCTGTGCGCAACACCTGCTGACTCAGACAGAGAAAGCAGCACCTGTAAATTCCTAGGGGAAAAAAACACATCAGATGGGTTTTAACCCCCTCAGATCTTTGATCTTCAAGGCTTTCATTCACATCACTGTGAAATTGATTTCGCTACTTGATCACAGCCAGCTGTCTGGATTATTCAATTTCATTTCCCTTCACGCTTGATGAATCTCAAGTACCCTGCTGTGAAACTAACTACAATATTTATAAACATCTAGCTATTATTGACAGATCTTGGATCAAATCAAAGGCAGTTAAGTGCTGTCACTTCTTTTTCTCTGCAGAAAACACTGCAAGATTAGTATTGGGGGGGGAGGGGCACCGCCAATGGACTTTGTGGGCAACACCCTGGTACTGTTGGTACCAGCCTGGCACCCAGGCAGTGCCATCTGGGCATCAGCATAGCATTTCCAAGGTGGTCAGGTGGCACTGGCAGCGGCATTTCCAGGGTGCCAGGCTGATACTGTCAAGATGCAAGTTGCCATTTTTTTACTGATGGGTGGGTGCCATGTGCACGTGAGGTGGGGTGCAGGAGAGCATGAGGGCTCTCTTATAGGTGAGTGGGATTTCAGGGGTCGCATCAGAAGCTCGAGAGATCGGGGCACCATTTAAAAATTATATCCCACTCTCTCCCTGCACTGAGGAGTTTCGGCGAGTGCGGCTCCTCAGTGAAGGAAATGGGACTAAGTATATGACATTTACTACACATCACCCATTAAGGCCCCGTATCTAACCTGAGTCGCGTTAAATAGCTGCGAGCGCCATGAAACACGCGGCTAAACGCGCTCGCTTTGGGACTCTGTTCTCATTTGGTTAGATCGGGCCCATTGTCTTTAACACAATTTGATATCTTCAGACATGACCCTCATCCTGACAGAATGAATGATACAACCCAGAAAGCTACTGAGTGCTGAGGCAGGCTGATTAACAGACCTGCCTCAGTGCTCTGGGACTTTGTCACAGTTGTGCGATTGAATACTAGGCCCTCTAGCCCTCACACTCCTTCCATTCACTTCCCATGCCCCATTCATGCCAAGTCATACCAGCCCATTCCCTCGACCACCTGCTATGGACCCCTCATACCCTCCATGCTAATCTATGCCCCTTTACTCACCCCATGGCTTGTCATGCCTTTCATGCCAAACCATACTCCTTTTCCCACCACACAGACCCTCATACTCTCCAAATCAACCTATACCCACCCATCCATTCCCACAGTCCCTTATAGCTTCTGTGCCAATTCAGTGCCAATTCAAGCCAACATCCCACCACCATTTTCCCTTGCACCCTCCATGCCATCTCAACCAGTATCTACCATGGGTAGACCTCAGGGGCCAGGCTGAGAGGACATAAAATAAAGTGCCAAACATATATGACAGACTTCACTTTATAAAACAACACTCACATTGATATAGGCCTATCAATACATTTAACTACCCTCAAGTACTTAATCCCATGCAAAAACAAACATTTGTATTTATAGCCCCACATCGAAGATGGCCAATCCATTAATAATCTCTTGGAGCTATCAACCAAACTGTGAACATATTCCCCCCACTGTGATAATGGTAGGTTGTGGAAGTGGTCAAGCAGTAATAATATTATGTTTTTATACACTCAAGGGATGTGGGTTTTGCTGGGTAGGCCAGCATTCATTGCTCATCCCTAATTGTCCTTGGGACAGTGGTGGTGAACAGCCTTCTTGATCCACTGCAGTCTATGTTGCACACTTGTTTATAATGTGCGTGGTTCTGGAAGTGAGGCAGCTTTAGTGCTTCTCCCTAAAGACCGAGTTCATCTCCCTGAAGCCGATCTCAGTGATGGAGTGTGGGAGTCAGTGAATTGAATTATATTAGGCTTTGCTTTAGTTAAAAGTTATTTAAACTAAGATGGTTTTGTGGAAGCAGTGGTATTTCCCATGGTGGTTGCAATGGATATATCACACAAGTAGTTTTCTTTAAACATTGTATCCTTAAATCATACTTTCATTCATTTGAAAAGTATGTTAGTAATCTCATATTAAAACAAAAAGTCAAATATTTTATTGGTGAGACGAAAACACTCGGTGGAAGTAAATGAAATAAGGTTTGCAAATAGTGAGCGGTATTTTAATGCTGTCTTGTGTTGGATTCCCAGGAAGTGCATCAGTATATATTTCCAAAAAGCATACTTATCTCCCTTTAC
Source organism: Scyliorhinus canicula (assembly GCF_902713615.1). Taxonomy (NCBI): domain Eukaryota; kingdom Metazoa; phylum Chordata; class Chondrichthyes; order Carcharhiniformes; family Scyliorhinidae; genus Scyliorhinus; species Scyliorhinus canicula. The sequence continues at coordinate 158,857,865 of NC_052155.1, read as the reverse complement.
CATTTGGAAGAATTCCGATTAACAATGTTTGAAATGAATAGTGTTACAAACCCTCCAGAAATTACCAGCACCCTGTTAGTGTTTTCTGAACAGGCCCCATTCATGTGCGCTCTAGGATCCAGAGGAAAATGACATTTTGTCGTGAGCGTATGTCCAGTGTCACATGACTGAATGTTATTTGATCAAATATCACATGATCATATCTTCAGAAATGCATCAAACAAAGGTTGACAACCCCACCTCACGCTGGGAAAAACTAACAGGCTTCTTCTTGTTTGCCTGGATCCCTGGGCTGCCCTCCAATAAACCTGCCCCTTTCATATTTGACTGATCTACTACCCATTGGTCTTGAACATCAAGAAATGGCATGAGGCAGAGAGTGAGAGAGAGAGACAAGGAGCTCATGTAAAAACAAAGCTGGGTGAATGGTTGGAGACACGTGTTTCTTTTCCAATTTATACAGTAATGCAATATTTTTAGAATGCATGGATCACACAAGAGGCTTGTTCTGTGGAATTGATATGCATGTCGTATCTTCACTAGGCAACATCTGTAGAGAGAGGAAAATAGAAATGTTTCAGGTCAATAATCTTTCAGCAGAAATGCTGAGTATTCCCAGCAGCTTCTGATTTTAATTCGGTTTCCCAGCATGCACAATAGTTTGCTTTCACATCTTCATCACACTCTTTACAGCCAGCATTTTAAAGCTGAAACATAGATGGAGAGAGATAGAAGTTTGTGTTCTAACACATAATAATGTCAGACTGAAATCTAACCCATGCTCACCTTTCAAATAAACTAATCATGTAACAAGAAAGGGCTTAATTGAGACACAAAGCATGGATTTTCAGCCTAATTTAAATCTCAAGCATTACCTCTGACTTTAAACAAAGACGTGCAGTATCATTAACAAACCCACAAATGAGTTTGTCTGAAATTCCTTTGTCTTCCACTTTAAGTAAGGCATTAACAGCAGCCAGAGGAACTTTGTTTCAACATATTCTTCTGTGTTTTTACTACCATTACACATTACAAGTTTAACATTTTTGTGCTTTTTGTACCTGCTTCACTTGCATCTTTTGCCATCCCAATACAAGAAAATGGCATTGCCCTCTGGATCCTAGAGCGCACATGAACGGGGCCTGGTCAGAAAACACTAGCAGGGTGCTGATAATTTGCGGAGGTTTGCATCACTGGGATCTTGTGATTCTTCAACTCCTATTCATTTCAAACAGTGTTAATCGTAATTCTTCAAAATAATAAAGGGAGAGAAGTGTGATTTTTGGAAATATATCTAAATGTATTTCATAGAATCTCTGCAATGCAGAAGGAGGCCATTCAGCCCATCATGTTTGCAACAAGCCTCCAAAAAAGCACCCTATCTAGGCCTCTCTCCTGTCGCCCCGTGCATTGACCATGGCCAATCCACCTACGCTGCACATCTTTGGACACTAAAAGGCAATTTAACATGACCAATCCACCTAACCTGCACATCTTTGGACTTTACAGTAAACCAGAGCACCAGGAGGAAACTCACGCAGACGCGGAGAGAACTCCACACAGACAGTCACCCAAGGCCAGAATCGAACCCGGGCCACTGGCACTGTGAGGCAGAAGTGCTATCCATTGCTGGCAACCCAAAACAGGGCAGCACTAAAGTACTGTGCCCCTGTCTTAGCGTCTATAATTTTGGTTAATGTACATAATGACGTAACAAGAAAAAAACTACCATATACATGTGATCCATTGATTAGACATATTGCAAACCAACTGTCCAACATAGAACATACAGTGCAGAAGGAGGCCATTTGGCCCATCGCGTCTGCACCAACCCACTTAAGCCCTCACTTCTACCCTATCCCCGTAACCCAATAACCTTCCTAACCTTTTTGGTCACTAAGGGCAATTTATCATGGCCAATCCACCTAAACTGCACGTCTTTAGACTGTGGGAGGAAACTGGAGTACCCGGAGGAAACCCATGCAGACATGGGGAGAACTGCAGACTCCGCACAGACAGTGACCCAGCGGGGAATCGAACCTGGGACCCTGACGCTGTGAAGCCACAGTGCTATCCACTTGTGCTACTGTGCTGCCTAAATTTCAGAAGATACCTTAAATTGATTGTGAAACAGTAGATATTTTTCCATGGACTTTAAGAAATAATTTTGTTGACATATTTGTGCGTAGGTTTTCTTTTTTTAAATTTAAAGTGCCAAATTCGTTTTTATACAATTAAGGGGCAATTTAGCATGGCAAATCCACCTACCCTGCACAGTTTTGGTTTGTGGGGGTGATTGTGCGTAAGTTCTCTGCTACGTCAACAAACTTTTCTTGTTTTTAATTAGCTCATGACTCAGAGAAATCTATGCTTTTTTTGTCAGTGTAAAATGTGGTGATGTGATTCTTGATAGCTGCAATGATAGAACAGGAAAGGAAGGAAGCCTCACCATATATGGCAATGCAGATGGAATAGAACGGACTGAGTTGATCTGTTTTGGAAGGAAGAAGTTACTTATTTTGTATATTTCCCCATGTTCCCTTTTCTGAGTTACCTTTGTGTCATTCACAATTTTTTGACTGAGGATGACAAGCGACCTGCCTCTAAATGTGTCCAAGTGTTGTTTGTTAACTGGTTACCATGTATGTGAGACCTGTCAGGGATGATTTGCCATTTGATATTTTTGCTTGCCCGACAAAGCAGCCATTATCCGGCATTCAATACCTTTCTGTGACAGCACAACTGAAGTGGGAGGATTGTGGTTTTTTTTCCGATATATCCCCATGCTTCAAAGGCCACACTTGCCGAGGGAGCCTGATTTTGAATGTGTAGCACAAGAAAAAGACCCATAATCAATAAAAAGGAGTGAAGAAAAAGCAAACAAAGGCAAGAGCAAGCGCTTGACTGACTGCTTTCTCATTTGCTTTAATAGCATACAAAGTGCATTGATAATCTTGTTGGTTGAACAGCGAGAATTGTCTGGCACATACATGATGGGCTGAATGGCCTGGTTATGTGATGTACATTCTATGATCATTCACCTGAACGTGATGGTCACTTCAAATGGTGCATGTTAAACTCCAGGCTAATTTTGGAGCAGAGTTTTAATTGTAAGTTCAGATGAAGCATTGAAAGTAAGACAGTTTAAGAAATTAACCGCTCCTTGCAATCTTACTGTTTGTGTGCTGAGGCAATGTATCTGATCTATTCCTTCAGGTGACATCCAAATCGGCATGATGGACAAGAAAGGACAATTAGAAGTAGAGGTCATCCGAGCCCGTGGCCTAGTAGGAAAACCTGGCTCCAAAGCTTTACCTGGTAACAAAGCCTTTCCTAAAACAATTTTATGCGCAAGACATGAGGCAATAACGAATGAATTCAGAATTTGTCAGGACTTTACAATAGAGAGTTTCTTTACTGCTTTCTTCAAAACACAACCTGCTGGAAACAATTGATTAATGGCAGTTCCAGAGTGTTTCCATTCTTCCACAAAAATATATTTTTTCTCAAATGTGAAGAAATATGCTGTATTAATGCAAGAATACCACATCTAGGGAATAGGTTTTTTTTGTCCAGATGTAATATTTATAAATTTGTTTGACCGATGGATTCCATCAAACCATAAGCGTGACACCTTCTATACCGGGCTGAATTCTCCGGTCCCCAGGCTGCTTGTTTCTCAACGGCGTGCCATTCGCTGGCAACAGGATTCTCTCTTCCCGCTGCTTGTCAAGGTGGGGGGGGGGGGGGGGGGGGGGGAGGTGGCAGCACTGCCGGTAGGAAAAGAGAATCGCAACGGCTGGACAATTCCGGCCGCTGTCCCATAATCTAACAGTAATTACATTCTTTCTAGTTTTACACTTTAAACAGCGGCTTAAAATTGCAGTCGTATTGTGGATCAGAATGCTAAACCGTAGGTTCACAGCCATAAATTTCCACATGGTTAGTTTACCATTCTCAGTTATACTGCAGTGGTGGGTTAAAAGCCAGCTGTCCGGGTACCTGATCAGTTTTCATACATCTCCCGGTGATATGTGTGTACACCCCAGGGGGTAGTTTTCCAGCTGATTCAGTCTGCTGGGGAAGACCCATCCCCCCCTTGGAATTTTGTTTTTTAAGCAATCTGGAAGATATTCACCTCATTCTTTTTTCAATGACACTCTCAGACTTTCACAATGGAAATTGTTAGATAGCAAATTTTCCCATTCCTGCCTCAAGAGATTGTCTTGTGCAGCCACTACAGAAAGAATGGGCGAGGTGGATCATAAACCCAGGCGGGAACCCACTCCATTTTCTAGTCATATGGATTTATGAAAATAACATAGGGCAAGTTCCAACACTTCCCTGTGTTTGTCCTGAGATTATTATAATCCCAGGTTTGAGAACAGGAGATTCTGCAACTCATCTGTTTGTCAGTGGAGGGAACAACATTTCCAGCAGCTTTGCACCATTAGTGAACAGAACCCTACAGGTACCAAGCTGAGGGAGCAACTGTTTTCAGTCACCTTTCAGAACATTCAGGCTTGTTGACTCTTTGGTCTTTCTCATTTCTAAAGTTAGAAAATCAATGGGATTAATTATTAGCTTCCTCCTACCCAGTGGAAACTGGGCAAAGGGGTAGTTAAAATAGTGCAGGAGGCTTCCACGTTGTCACCATTCCAGTCTGGCTGACTAGAATGCTAGTCAGCAAACAGCAAACACATCTGCCTAGAGCTGCCAGGCTCCATTTTAAGTATCCAGGTCATTCACGGGGAGCTTCTATTGATGGGGACAGCTTGCCCCTGAAAATAATAAAATGTCGGGTCAGCAGCATCCTCCAGTAGTTCCCTCTTCCCAAAACGCCAAAGTACAAAAAATAAGTCCTTCATTAAAACACTCGTGGTCCAGTCTAATTGGGAGCGTAGGTTAGGAGTCATTCTTCTGTCGGGGAAATAAACATCACTGGTGCAGGAGATCAGAAACTGGGATTTGTACATGGCTGAACTTTTGATGCCACATCCACAACGGTGCATGATGTGTGATTCATTCATATGCAGATCCCACTGGACTGACGCACACGTCCAAATTGTTCAGACAGCACTGTTCGCATGTCAAAAACAATTAGATCTCTTTCAGGAAACCTGCAGCAGTGTCATTGTGTTTGTCTTTTTTATTTCTTCGCACATTGCTTCCAATTTATTTATTTGATTCAATCTGTATATACGTGACTGTAAATTATATTTACATAGTGCCGTTAACGAAACATCCCAAGGTGCTTGACAGGATTATTTAAAACAAAAAAATGACACTGAAAATAATACTAAAACTGTGATAATCTATTGGTTTATAGAGAGCCTTAAAGAGAGCCTTACCCCAGTGCTTAACCTTGCTGATCCATATTAGACCAGGATGTCTCAGGGTTGATCTGTATAGAATTAGAATGACCTTATCTCTGCTGAAGTATACATTACTGCCTGGGTTCGCCTGCCTGTCCATCGAAACCACAGCAGAAAATCTGCAGAAAACCTGGAAACAATCGGCATTATCCCCATAGAAATTCACCTCTTTCCCCCAACCGCAATCTCCATACAATAACTCCGTGGACAATGTATTGGTATCTGTAGATACACCAGACGAGGAAAGAATTAGAATGCTCCCTTCACAATCGCATAGTCTGTTAAGCTCCACAGTCAAGACTAAACTACTGTTATCAAAGGAAGAGCAGAGGATAACAAGCAGCAAATAGAACAATATCCCAAGAAAGGTTAGGATGTACATTCTGGAGAGAAAGTTTCAAAACAGAAGATTTTCTGTACATTATTCATAACTTTACAACAAAAAATTAATCCAAACATTGATGTTATTTTATTAAATGAGAACAGAGTTCACAGTGTTTTATTTATCCAGCAATCTAAGCTGGAATGGTTCCTGTATCCAAGTGCACATTATATGAAATTTGATAAATAACTTTTCTAAAGATATACATGATAGGTGTACAGTGTGGTAGACAGACAAATATTAACATATTCTAAAAAAATTAAAGCTAAAATGTGTCAAGGTACATTATGTTGTCTGAGCTATCTCATGTCCTGCTGTGTTGGAATATGCCGCATATTATCTGTTACCTCATCAAAACATAGGAATATAGGACTTAGGTACAGGAGGAGGCCATTCGGACGTTTGAGCCTGCTGCAGGATTCAATAAGATCATGGTTGATCTGATTGTGGTCTCCAACTCCATGTGCTCTCCATATCCCTTGACTTCCTTGTCCATCAATAATGTATCCAACTCAACCTTGAATAAACTCAATGGCCCAGCCCTGTTGTTTTCCTTTAAATTACCACATCTGCCATCACATGATCCCTCCCAGTACCATTTAGTTCACCTCTTTACCACCCTAATTATAATAACACTGTCTATCTGTAATATTGAGCGCAATGTCACTTCGTTCATGTATCACCAGTTTTATTAAAACTGCTATTTTCTTATTTCCTCCAGCACCATATGTGAAAGTTTATCTCTTGGAAAATGGCATCTGCATAGCCAAAAAGAAAACAAAAGTGGCACGAAAAACACTGGATCCTTTGTATCAGCAACAGTTGCCATTTGAAGATAGTCCCCAGGGAAAGGTTCTCCAGGTAACCATTTACCCAATTACTTCATTTTGGTTTTAAGCATGTTAATCTAAACTGTCAAACGATGAATTGAAATGAGACCCCATTTGTGTTGTGACCAGTGTCTTCATACTAAGGGAGTGGAGGCATTTTCACCAAGGGTATCTGAGGTTTCCACCAGTGGGTTAGACATTTGGAAAACGGCCTGAACATTCACAGGCCTAACTTTTCAAGATGGCGAGCGCCGAGCTCCTGCCATCCTAGTGAGTTGATACGTAACCCTCCCACTGACTGACAGGCATGCTGCTATTTCGCACTCAAGTGGGCCTTGATTGTCAGCAGCTGGAATTTCTATCCACTCTTGGTAGGCAGTGCCAACTTGGAGAGAAATCGGCCAATCTTATTGGGCAGCTCTCCAGCCCTTCCAGGCACAGCACTGCAGTGGACAGAAGAGGAAGTCATGCTGTGCCTCGGCCTAAATCCTGCGTATGCACTTGACGTAAGTCCCAGGGGTGGAAGGGTTGGGGATGCCCTGCAGTGTCAGGAGCAGGGGCAATCATCATGTTGGGAGGGATGCCTTGCGAGGGCTGGGGGGGGGGGGGGGGGGGGTGGGGGGTTACACCCCAATTCTGGAGGAGCATTGAGGCCCTCCCCTCACTCTTCCCGCCCGAGATGGAGATTTGTTCCTTTTTCGGTTTCTCAGCCTGCTCTGACCCACTCCCACCAGCCAAGAAATTGAGGCTGGGTGGGAAAAGACCCCCCAAATGGCCATTATGTGGTTACTTAAGGGCCGTAAAGGGGCAAGGGTGGGTTTCCTGCCTGAGGCCCTGTTTGCTCTACCGTGAAATTGCATCGGGTCAGGTGGGATCCTGGAGAGAATCCAGTCCATGCAATTTTGCACTCCCCCCCACACACACATCCACCCAGCGGGGGGCTAAGATTCTTGCCAAAGAGTTTTAATTTGGCAAATTGCCTCCCTTCCTCAAAGAGGAAGAGTGGGTGGATGCTTGTTTGTGGATGGTGGTGGTACACCTCAGCACGAGCTATGCATTGAGATGCTCACCAGCCGACAACCTAACATTGAACAGGATCACCGCTGTAATCTGCCAGGTTGGCAATCTAATGATTCCCGAGGCCATGATAACTTTCCATAGGCTGGAATTCTCTGGCCTCTCGCCGGCGATGGGATTCTTTGGTCCCGTCGGCAGCGCAGCCCCGCCCACGGTTCTCCCGGCAGTGTGGAGTGGCTTCAATGGGAATTTCCATTGACGGCGGCAGGAACAGAGAATTCTGCCGCCAGCGAATGGCATGCCACCTCCCGCCACCGAGAAACACACTGCGGGGGACTGGAGAATCCTGCCCTTTGTATTCAATGTATCTGTTTTATAATGTGGCCAGCTAGACAAAGAAAGCTGTTGCTTTGGGAAGCAATACAACTGCGTGTGTAACGTTTATGTACAGGGCCAATGAGTAGGAGACAGTTTATTGGTTAACAATAACTCCATGTGGGACAATTGATTTGAAGCTTTACCTTCAGTTCGGTATCCTAGTAACCGAAGATAAAAATGATTTAAATTGTTTTGTGATTCAGTTGCATGTGCCTTAAATATACCCAGAAACAAAAGGAAGAAAGCCTTTATTACTTATTTTAAGCCCTTATCTTTAGTTCAGTTTTTTCTTGAATGTTTTGAATTTTACTCCTCTCCCTCCCCATTACACCATGTACTATTTCCAGCACAGAGTGAGGGGGTCTTGCTCTGAGTTATTTCCTTTGTTAATAAATTTAGAGTGCCCGATTCATTTTTTCCAATGAAGAGGGAATTTAGCGTGGCCAATCCACCTAACCTGCACATCTTTGTGTTGTGGGGGTGAAACCCATGCAAACACGGGAAGAATGTACAAACTCCACATGGACAGGGACCCAGAGCCGGGATCGAACCTGGGACCTCGGCACCCTGAGGCAGCAGTGCTGTCCACTGCGTCACTGTGCTGCCCTCCTATCAGTTTTTATCCATTCTCCTCCTCACTCCTCCTGAGGAGGAATGTCTTATTGTATTTTGTTATCACCCATATTGGCCCGAGTGTATTTTCTGACCCACGTCCTACTACTGTTAGTCTGGCACCTTGCCCAAAGTATTGATCCAGTAAACTGCCCCTCCTTAAGAACATGGTTTTCCATCTGCGCGGTCCAAATTGACAGCACCCTGCTATGCTAAAGAAACACCATGCCGTTTGTGTGACAAAAAATAAATAAGCAATGAAATTGAAACAAGAAAATGGCCTGTGGAACCACTTTTGTTAGACAGAGCGATGCTATCTTTTAAACCCCAGTTCACCAGGTGGTGGTTTGTGGAACACTTTTGCGCCTCGTTTCCCACTGGGAATGCTAAAAGAGAAGATTTTTTGCACTTACATTCTCGAGTCAGCAGCCCCGACCTCAGCTCTGTCGGGCTTCCACCTCACTTCCAGTTACGTTTTAGTTTACAGTCCCAATAATGTCTTTAGGTAGTTATTTTGTTCTGTTAACTGGGCCCTTTCTTGCGTTTGCAGGAATTTCATCAATGGCTTGATTTCTGCATGTTAAAACAGGAAGGGGCAGGAATGGGGTCAGGTATCTCGATCCTGATATTTTCAACTCACTGGTCCAAAGGCCCCCAGTTTTAAACCAAAAAGAGGTTCTCATTCTTCATTGTTATCCCAACAGTGAAATATAGGCATGTATAGACATCAGGGAGGCGATGGCGTAGTGGTATTGTCACTGGCATAGTGATGCAGAGACCCAGGAGAATTTTCCAGGGGCATGGGTTCAGATCTGACGACATCAGATGGCGAAATTAAAAGACTAGTGATGACCTTGAAACCATTGCCGACTGTCCGGACCTGGGTTCAAATCTTGCCACGGAGAATGGTGAAAATTGTATTCAATCTAACGTCTAATAATGACCATTGTCATAAAAACCCATCTGATTCAAAGGCGGAAATCCGCTGTCCTTACCTGGCCTGGCCCAAATGTGACTCTTAACAGCCCGCTGAAATGGCCGAGCAAGCCTCTCAATTCAGAATGGGCAATAAATGCTGGCCCGGCAGAGATACACACATCCCATGAATGAATTTTTTTAAAGCTGCAGGCACGATTGGATTTAGCCATGATAAACTTTGTGTTGAATAGTGATGTGACACACGCTGATGTGCCTTGCCTATGAACGATGGGCAAGGTACCAGATTTCAAGTTTCAGAGTGAAGGTGAAAAGTGATGGTTTGGAAGTGGGAGGCAATGAGGGAAGGGTAACAAAAAATGAAAAACTTTCCTGCAGTGTTGAAATACAAAGGTTGCTAACACAATTATTTTTATTTGTCTCCCCCCCCCCCCCCCCCAACAGATAATCGTATGGGGCGATTACGGGCGAATGGACCACAAATCTTTCATGGGAGTTGCACAGATCCTATTAGAGGAGCTTGATCTGTCCAACATGGTGATTGGCTGGTACAAACTCTTTCCCACATCCTCACTGGTTGATCCAACCTTGGCCCCACTGACGAGAAGAGCTTCCCAGTCATCACTCGAGAGTTCGTCTGGACCTTCTTATGCTCGTTCATAGCAGTTGTGAAAGTGTTGCTGCAGCAACCAGTGTTCAGCTCGCAGATCGTAAGCCCTGGTTACACTGCATGCTTGATGTTGTGTCCTCTGAGCCTGTTCCTAGGGATTGAAAACAGTCCAGTGCTCTCAGAGGAGATTGCACACACTGTGCCCCGAGAAAGGTCCGTGGCGAAGGAATGCAGTTTTGCAGAACTTCTTCTGGTTGCTGGAATTAAATGACAATTTTTCTTTTGTCCGATCAGAAGCCATGAATATAAAAACAAATAAATAAGAACCTATCAATTCACACAGCAGAAGCCCTTATTTTTCAATGAACCATTTTTTTTGTTGTTGTTCTTTAGCCCTATTGAGTCGCCTGCTGCTCCGACCCCACCAACTTGGTTCCTATAGCAACAGGCACTGATATCATGAAGGCCAGCTGGTTGTTAGCTCTGTGAGACTCATTACGAGGAGAGTCGAAAATAGTGTCCAGTAATGACTACACATCACCAGACGGGGCACAGCGAAAAGGAATCAGCTGAGCAAAACTGTACAGGACAAGAGATTTAATTTTTTTTTAAATGCAAAACATAAAATGGTACTGATGTTCAAAACCGACTTGGAAACTCCAGAAAGGCACCACAGCGATTCACAAAGGGGAGAGGGCTATGTGATCTGATATCATTGTTTCTCTGCTGATATACTGTATGAAATTTTTCAAAAAAAAATTTTTTGCATGGACACAAATTTAGCTGAACTTAAATGGAAAGTAAAACGTTTAAAATTATTTTCTTGAGGCTGAAACTTGCAAAAAAAAAAACAGCCATTTTCAACAATTTATATTATTTTTAAAAAATGTTTCACCAATGCATGGTTTTATGGGGGAGTGAATGCAACAGTGTGATACGATGACACCGTGTTTCCCATATTCAGAGTAAATCATTCATGAGTCTGTCTTTTGCGGACAAAGATTATTAAGGAAGGACTGGGATGAACAGAAATAATTTAAATGTGGTGTTAAGAAAAAAAAAGTCATTTTGTGGACAAAATCATAGTTAAAATAATGACGCAGGCCTTCAAAGTCCGACATTATTCACAGATTACATATGCTGCTCTGTCCCTTTTACTGGGTAGTTTATTTATGCTCTGAGTACGACCTCTGTGTCTCTAGCCACTCAAGCCCCTCATGCGGGTTAAAGGGTGCAGAGTGTTACTGCATTTTGATTCTTTGGGTAAAATATACCATTTTAACAACAACAAAAAAAGAAATGTTATGATTTGCAAGCATGTTGAAAGGATTTTTGCAACATGGCTTGGGCACACATGCAGTAAATTCAGCATGCATTTGACAAAAAAAATGAAATTTTTGCAGCATCCTTTTATTGTACAGTGCATGATGACATAGAACTTATTTACATTTTCTCATCTTAAATTGAATTCTACAGCAAATAAAGGAATTGCGTGGCCATTGTTCAAAAGAAATCTTCAGTAACGGAATAATTTCTAGCAGCATTCAACTTGTACATACTGTAGGAATAAAACTTTTTTTTCTCTGAAATTATATAGCGTTGATACTGAAATGAAATGAAAAGAGACAGAGAGAAAATCAAGTAATACAGTATTCTATTCGAGAATTACTTCACAACAGTAAAATACGTCTTCTCAAGCACCCATGTGTAGAAGTCATCCAGTCAGATGATTAGTTTTGCATGCCTGAATTCCCAGAATCCTCCAGACAGGGATTACTAAAGGTCAAGCTGTTTTGCTGTAAAGTTCAATTTTCACACATATACTTGTGCAGTTTAATGAGGACTTTTAACACGGACTGATGTTCACTCACTATGTTAAGCTGAAAATTGGCCATCAGAAATCACCTGTTTTGCACCTGTCGTTTTTGGGTTCAGAATTGGACTCTACACTCTATTAGTTTATCACCATACTGTGACACCCTCCCCCTCTCCCACTCCCAAATTGAAACAGGCTAGTTTTTTCTAAAGTGCTCTGTAGGACATGAGATCTGTGTGGATGGAGGTGGCGAAGATGCAGAGTTGCCGCAGTCTTGTGTTAATGGCACTAGGACTGATGGAGCACATGAAGGATCGTCAATGAGTACGCTTGAATACCATACAAAAGGAAAATTTTAAAAATGCCTTTTTAATTTTTTATTTGTGGTGCAATTCTGTTTAAGCCAAGAGCGATTCTTGGATCTTTTGTCTCTGACTAAAGTATTGTAGATGAGGGCTTGAATGTTGAGCCATCTAAAAAAAAAGGAGATTCCGACAGTGTCACCAAAACAGCACTAATCCCCAGGGATTAGAGTTAGCAGTGGCCAGCAGCCACTGACACTAGTTTTCCACATTGCTGTGAGCAACTGCAAGTCTGGACCTACAACGATTATTAAAAAAGATTTATTTACCCTTTTTTTTAAAAAAAAAAGCAAATACAAATTTTATTTCTTATGTGCTGTCCCATTAGGGTGGCAGCAACTCAATTTATCTGCATTCGATTATTTTGTGCATATTATTCCTGTTTAAAATGATCTTTCAGAAATTTTACCAAGAAGGATGTTAAAGTATGAAAGATTTGTACATACTTATCATTATGCAGTATTTATTTGAAACTTAATAAATTTTTTTAAAAAATATTTTTCACATTATGTCTGCAACTCTGTTTATGATTTAGTCATATCAATGGCACTATTCCAGTAAAACGCAGATGTCTTATACATAGATTTTAAGTAAAGGGGACACTGCTGCTAGATTACTGGACAACTGGCCTGTAGATGACAACAAATAATGTAAAACAAACTCATTTCTGGTGATGGTATTTAACATGGCTACATTATTAATAAAACATTTTCTTTACAGAGATGCAAATCATGTCTTTTTTCCACCTGTTCCAAATATCTTTAATATTTGGTATTTTATGTGCATTGTGTTTTGAACAGAAATTTGGCAACGGGTGTGTTTTTCTTTTTACAGACGAGTCCAGGTAACGTTGCACCAAATACTTGAGCCAACTGCCTGTTTAAAATGGCAATCATTACAAAAGTCAGAATTGATATTTTCATTTCTACGTCTGGCTTTATATATTTCGACAATTCAAAAAACAAGGGGTGGGATATTCCGGTCCCACCAACGGCGCACAGGGTTTCCTGACGACAGGGGTGCAGTCAACGGGAAATCCCTCTGCCACAGTAAATCCCGCCCAACATATTTTGACACAACTGGGGTATTTGGGTGTTTTGCTACTGGGAGCTCAATTAACATATTGTTCTCACTAAAACCGGTGCTAGCGTATGTATTATGTTTGTGCTGAACCTATCTTTCCAAACCACCTATTACCTAGATGCAGTTAATTTCCTCCAACTGGACACCGCAGGGGCTGGAATGAAATATCAGAGATAGGAATAATGGGCAGAACTTTACATTTTGATGAGTAAGTGCTGTGGTAGGCATGTTTTGAGGTCCAGGCATCATATTCAAACGCCACACATTCACTCTCTCAGCCCATAGGAGGAAATGTTTCCATATGGCTGCGTCTAAGAGAAAAGCTGCACCAAGGTTCAACAACAGTTCCCATCAGACCCCCCTCATCCATGGAGTCTTCCAGCACCAGGTGTCACCTCCCCCGAGAATCGCTCCAGAAGACCCAGCAGTCTCACCTTGCCGGCATGGGAGGCAGTTGCACGGAAGGTCAGTGCTCTGAGCTTGGGTCACTGTCTGTGCGGAGTCTGCACATCCTCCCCGTGTGTGTGTGGGTTTCCTCCGGGTACACCGGTTTCCTCCCGCAGTCCAAAGATGTGCAGGTTGGGTGGATTGGCCATGCTAAATTGCCCTTAGTATCCCAAATTGCCCTTAGTGTTGGGTGGGGTTACTGGGTTATGGGGATAGGGTGGAGGTGTGGACCTTCGGTAGGGTGCCCTTTCCAAGAGCCGGTGCAGACTCGATGGGCCAAATGGCCTCCTTCTGCACTGTAAATTCTATGATCTATGAAACACAACCCAGTGCAAAAAGAGGATGAATGATCTAACTTGCTCTGTCAGGATAAATCTACATTCTCCTCACTCCAATCCCACATCTCATAATGGTTTCATGCACTCAACACTGCTCAGGGCTCTCACACAATATTAGCGGGCCACATCGGCTGATTGTCTCACACACACTTTAACATCACCAGGATCTTATCTCTCTTGCTGCACAAACCTCCGCCCTTATGTTCCTCACGCACAGGAGGCATGCATTGTTGCCAGCCGCTGCTCCATCCCTACTTATCACATTCCATCCATTTATCTCGATGTCGGCCAGGCTTGCCCACAGCAAGAGGGAGAGATCCTAAAATGGAGGAGAGACAGCCGATGTTCTGGAACTTTCAATTCAAGGAGGATGTTGTGGAATTCGCAGGGTAGAACAGAGATCACTCCAGTGGGAAAGGCGTGATAAGCCTCTCACAGCAAGCCTGTACAGATGAGCCCTCCATGAGTTCATCACATCCTGGCCATCTCAGTGTGTGACATGCAATGTTGTATTCAACCTGTTTATGAACTAAATCTATCCTCTCTAACAGACAGTAACAGGTCCAGACATGCCAGCTGAGCCAGCATGAGCCCCAGTCCAACGCAGAGGAGGATGATGAGGATCCACTTGAAGAATACCCATCACTATGTTGGCCTGCACCCTGCATCAGCGCAGAGACACATGGGTCATATTCCTAGATTAGGCTCGGGTATCACATTCTGGAGAACACCTCACTGACACATCTGCACAGCAGTCCGAGGAAGGAACAATCCAGGTCCCTGGCACACGGAGAACTGCTGGAGAACAGGAACCCGCTGAGTCTGAGTTGACCCTCTGGAAACGGCCATCAGACATGTGCTGGAGATGCAAAGACAGGCGACAGAAAATTAGGTTGAGGTCCAAAAGGCAGTCAGTAGACTAGAGCGAAAGATGGATGTGTCCTTCTGTGTTGTGTCAGATGTTGTGGCTCCAACATGCGAGCATTTCAAGGTCTCCCTAGGAAGGGTGGCAACCACTTTCCAGACCTTGGTCCAACAGATGCAGTTGGATTTGCACTCTGATCCGTGCCCCATTGCTACAGGCATTGGTGGGATCCACTAATGGTGAGATGAGAGGGGTTGGGGGGGGGGGGGGGGGGGGGTAGGGGCTCTCGGACATCCACAGGAAAGAGGACCAGCAGCTGGAGACCCCAGGGCCATCCACCCAGGTGAGTTTCAGCTGATCCCCTCTGCCTGCAACCTCATCACCTCCAGTTGTACAGGCCAAGGGGGTTGCACCTGCCCACAGCAGGACATCCAAAGCAGGTCCTCCAGTTCTCAGCCCTCCAGAGTTCGCCCGTCAAAGTCACCAAGCACAACCAAACAGGGTGCACCAATCAGCAGGCTGCCTCCACCTCTGCTGCAATTGTCAGGAATGTACCAACACGTAGTGGTAGGGTTAGAAAAATCTTGACATTATTTCTGGGTCACGAGTGTTCAATCACAGTCATATCATGCAGCTTTATGTTTACATTTCCTTTTCATGAGTGGTCTCATTTGAAAGTGTCATGCTCAGGCATCTATGTGTCTCCTTATTGCGAGGGTGAGCTGTGCACCCCGTCAGTGATCGCCTCCCTGTGAGTCTCACATTCATGTGATGTGTAGCTGAGTCCTGATAGTTACTGAAACCTTGGGTGGGATTTACTGTGCAACCCGCCGTATGTTTTTTGGCAGCGGAATCGGCCCACCAGCGGGATTTTCTGCTCCCAGGATTTCCTGTTGACTGCACCCCTCTTCGTCGGGAAACCCGTGCGTCGTCGATGGGACTGGAATATCCCGTCAGTGGGAACAGCCAATAAAGTTCGCCCCTTATGTTATGTCTGGGAGATGTATCAAACTCTTTGTTCCCTCTTCACGGAACCCCTCCTTGAAGCATCAGGTTATGAAGAGTGGACAGACCACAGTTCTGAGGGACATCCTCTGTGGAGAAGGCAGCAGAACCCCACCTGAGTGATTCAAGCATTGGAAAAGCATTTAGAGGATGCCTATCATCTGCTCAATGGTGCACTTTGTTGACTTATTCACTGCATTATGCCTCTTCTCTGAGGAGAATGTACGGTCATCATGAGCCAACGTTTTTGTAGGTACCCCTTGTCCCCAAAACATCCAACCCTCTAATCGCTGAGGCCCTCCATATAGATGTGGCACCTGGGAGTGAGTCAGGATGTATGAGTCATGGGAACTCCCAGAGTACCTGGCACAAACGTGCATGATGTGTTTCTGATGATCACACACCAGGTGAATGTCCAGGGAGCCTCTTTCCTGTTAATGAACATCAGGGACCTTTTGCCATGGAGCTCTGAAAGCCGCATGTGTGCAATTGGTTGCACCCTGTGTGTAGGACGCCTGAGGTAGCTGCAAACCTCAGAAATCTAACTGCCTGGCTAACTTCGAGTGTGAACTTCACATAATAATGAGCAGTGCTATAGAGGGCATCTGTCACCTCCTTGATACATTTATATGAGGAGGACTGCGAGATGCCACATAGGTTCCCTGTGAATCTCTGGAACGATCCACAGGCAATACATTGTGTCTGGCAGTCACATTCAGGGACACTGGCTGGAGTTGTCCCCCAGTCCATGGGGCATTAGATTGTTTGCTTTACTGTCTGTCACTCATCTCCAGATGGTAAAGTCTTCTTCAGTAGACACTTGGTCATGTGAGTCATCTCTATGGGATGGGTCTAATCTTCTCATCCTCTGGTTGTTGCTGGGGATTCCCTGGATCATGATCCTCAGACCGGTCCTCCTCTTGAAGCTGTGCTGGACGGCTCTGGCCATCTTCTCCATCAAAAAGGCAGCATTGAGCACAAGCTCCATTATTCAATCCTCCTTCACCCTGGGGACTGATAGATATAACAGATGAATAAACACTGGACAAGTATAGTAGACCTCCCACTCACAAGCAGAAAGCCACTGACATGCACTGTAGCTGCGTATGTGTTACTAGCTTTTCACTGATACAGCCCTGCGACTAAGGCACAAACTCAAAGATCGAGGTGATCAAGAGGCCAACTCTGACACTTAACATCTCAATCCCACAGAGGTTGGAAGAGGTTTGGACACATTCATGAAATATGATACATTACCAAAGGCTCTCCTGCAGTCCCTGATCTGGTATATTGCTCAACTTGCACTTCAGCAATGACTAGAAATCCTTTGACCCGTGACCCATACCAATTGGAGAAAGCATATTAGAGGCACCCAATCTCTGGAGAGCCAAAATTGCTGGCTCTTTCAGGCCCCAACCCGCCAGTGTGATGCCGTAGAACGTGCCTTCAGCATTTTTTGTCTTGATGTTGGACAATATGGAGAGCTGCCGCACAGCAGTTTTCTCACCTGGTCCACCCAACATTCCAAGTTCGTAGGACTCTTTTTCAGAGCTGAAGAGAAGGGAAAATGTGAAGCAAAATAGAAGGGGCAGCACGGTGGCACAGTGGTTAGCATTTCTGCCTCACAGTTTCAGGGACCCGGGTTTAATTCCGGCCTCGGGTGACTGTGTGTAGTTTGCACACTCTCCTCATTTCTGCGTGGGTTTCCTCTGGATTCTCCACTTTCCTCCCACAGTCCAAAGATATGCCGGTTAGGTGGATTGGCCACGCTAAATTGCGCCTTAGTGTCCAAAGGGAAGATGGGGTTACTGGGTTACTGGAATAGGGTGGATGTGTGGGCTTAAGTAATGAAGCTCTTTCAAGGGCTGGTGTAGACTCTTTGGGCCGAATGGCCTTCTTCTGCACTGTAAATTCTATGATTCTATTAAGGTATGGGATAGTGGCAGCTCAGGAGAAATTTGATGAAGATGTCATGGAACGCAAGATAAAGTTAGTGTTAATAGTAATGTTAAAGACTACAGAGAGTGCTGATACCGCACAAAGGTAAGATAGCAGAACGGTGGCAGAGTGGTTAGCACTGCTGCCTCACAGAGCCAGGGTCCCGGATTCAATTCTGGCCTCAGGTGACTGCGGGTGTGGTGTTTGTACTTTCTCCCCGTCGTCGACATGGGTTTCCTCCGGGTGATTTGGTTTCCTCCCACAGTCCAAAGATGTGCTTTGGTTAGGTGGATTGACCCTGCTAAATTACCCTTAGTGTCCATAGAGTTAGGTGGGGTTACAGGGGTAGGGTAGGGCCTGACCCTAGGTAGGGTGCTCTTTCAGAGGACCGTTGCAGACCGGATGGGCCAAATGGCCTCGTTCTGCACTATAGGGATTCTATTCTATTCTATTCTAACATTTTAATAGCAGAACAAGGATCAATGCTCTGTGAAGGCAAAACATGTGACGGTTGCCCTTCGGAAGTGCTGGGAGGAAGAAAATGGGATTAAAAACAGGGGTCAAATTGGAAGAGGTCATGGTCTGAAATTGAACTTGAGTGCAGAGGCCATAAAGTGCCTCATCGGGAGACAAAGCATTTTCCAACTAGACATTTTAACACCTTCTGAACTTAACAATGTCTCTCATTCTAGTAGAACCTCAGATTTAACATTTGTATTTTTGTTTATAAATAGACTCCATGGCCGAACAACTCCCCAACCATTTCCCCCACCCTGCTCCATTTAGCTCTGGAACCTTCTCTGGTCCAGAATCTTTGAGAACTCAACATTCTTCAAATTCTGACTGCTGATGCATCCTCCATATTTTTTGTCCCACAACTAATGGCCATGCATTCAGCTGTCTAGATTCCCAGCACTAGAAGTTCCTCTTTCCATATGTTGCTTTCAGACCATAAAGAATAGGCCAAGATGTTGGTCATGCTTCTAATATCTCTTTTTGTGACTTTAGGTCTCAATTATGTCTGGTAACAAAGCTGTGGATTTTACTGGATTAAGGACACAACATAAATGCAAGCTGTGTTTGCTATTGCTAAAACGGTGTGAAATATCAGCCAAGGTTCCTGCTCCTGACAGCTCGTGAGTCTATCTCCTTCACTGCTGGCAAGGTCATGGGCTCGATTTACAAGCACAACGCGGTCGGTAGATTCTGAGAGAGGCCTTCTGCGGGCTTCCCGAGAGCCTTCATGCCTCGTGGGATCGACCCAAGTCCCGCAAGGAGTCGGCATCACGCCCAAAAGGGGCACAACCAAATGGCGCCTAAGTAAGGTTATTTTTTTAAAAATCCAATTCGGGGGCAATTTAGCATGGTCAATCCATCTACCCTGCACATCTTTGGGCTGAGGGGGTGAGACCCAAGTAGACACAGGGAGAATGTGCAAACTCCACAAGGACAGTAATGTAGGGCCGGGATTGAACCCGTGAGGCAGTACTGCTAACCATTGCACCACCGTGCCGCCCACCTAAGTAGGGTTTAAACCTACTTCGGCGAGTTCACCCGATATCTACCAGCCTCCCGGGATCTACCAGGTGGAACCCTGTGGAATTGTCTCCCACGGAAGGCTGTGGAGGCCAAATCACTGAATATATTTAAGAGGGAAATAGATAGATTTCTAGATACTAAAGGCATCAAGATAGAGGATCAGCCATGATCTTATGTAATGACAGAGACACCCCTCTGTGTCTGTCTCTCTTGTGTGTGTGAGGAGGGTGGGATGAGTTAGAGATTAGATAATAGTTAACCAGTTGTATTTGCTGCCTATTTTTATTAATAAAACTTGATTTGTTTAAATATATAAACCTGGAGACTGTAGTTATTGGGCAGCCCCCAAAGACCAAAGACTTTGGGCGAAATTCTCCGCACCCGCGGAAAGTCGTAAAACCGTCGTAAAAATCGGGAGCGTTTTATGACGGTCGCGAAGGCTTCATTTCCCGACGGATTCACTTCCTGGAAATGGGTTAGTAGCGCGGCCGCGTCAATTACGTGCGTGATGACGACGGAACGCGACGACGACACGATCACGCCCACGTGATGCCGCCCGACGCCGTAAAAAGGCGCGGGCGACCACAGAATCTGTCGGGCAGGATGTCGGAGCCGAGGAGAGCTGCTCCTCGCTTTGTTGATGCTGACGTCGAGGCACTGCTCGATGCCGTGGAGCAGAGGAGGGGCATCATCCGCCCGCGGAGAGGGCTTCGCCAACCTGCCAACGCGGTACGCCAGGCCCGGCATGACGTGGCTGCTGCCGTCAGTGCTGTGGGGCAGACCCCTCGCTCAGCAGAGCAATGTAGGAAGAAGCTACACGACCTCACCAGGTCTGCCAGGGTAAGTGCCATGAGGGTGCCCCCTAGTCACAACCATCCCTCCCCCTTAACTTAAGCACCCCCCCCCTCCCCCCCCCCCCCCCCCCCCCCCCCCCCGGCACGGGAGGGGGGGGGAGAGGGATTGGGGCAGAGTCATTTGAGGGTGGTTCACAAAGTTGTCACAGACCCAGCGCTCTGGCCCCGAGGAGAGATGCAATCGTCTTATGACAACTTGCCCCCCCCCAAACTGTGCCAGTATCTGAACGGACTGCTGATACCTACCGTTTTGTAATGATCTACCTATGTTCCCTCCCCCAACAGGCCAAGGCCGCTCATAACCACCGTGAGCGGCACAAGACTGGAGGCGGTTCGCCCAACCTGCACCCCCTCAGCACCTTTGAACAGAGGGCCCTGGACCTTGTTGGGGGGTCTGCCACCCGCGATATCGCGCAATGTGAGGTTGGCGGAACTGCAGCAAGTGAGACAACCCTCCCTGACAAACACTCACCCCTCCCCCATCCTCTGTCCCTTCACACACCCTGCCCACTGGGACACCTCCCCCATCCTCTGTCCCTTCACACACCCTGCCCACTGGGACACCTCCCCCATCCTCTGTCCCTTCACACACCCTGCCCACTGGGACACCTACCCCATCCTCTGTCCCTTCACACACCCTGCCCACTGGGACACCTCCCCCATCCTCTGCCCCTTCACACACCCTGCCCACTGGGACACCTCCCCCATCCTCTGTCCCTTCACACACCCTGCCCACTGGGCACCTCCCCCATCCTCTGTCCCTTCACAAACCCTGCCCACTGGGACCGTCCAGCGGCCTGCCGAGCAAATCGAAATAACCCGTCTCATTCTCTTCCCTAGGACGTGATGCCGAACGACCAGGGCCGTCTGCCTCCAGACGGAGACAGGAATCTGCCGCCATCTCACCCGGGGCCTCACAACAGAGGGTGCCCGATCAGCGGGCAGCCCCATCCGCCCCAACCCAATCTGCGGACCAGGACGCACAGAGGGTTCGAAGTCCACCACCACCACCAGAAATGGCCAGGGACAACCCTCCTGTCGCTGAGCAGCCCCACACCCTGGAGGAGGCCCTAAACATTGAGAGCGTCGGGCTTGCGGCACTGCTTTCTCCCACCACATCCATCATCCCAGAGATACACACCCCGGCGGGCCTATTTAGTGATGAGTCTCCTGGGGCACAGTCTGGTTGGCACATCACAGCTGAGCAGGTACAGCAGGTGGAGGTCGGAGCAATAGAGGACCCGGACTCGCGGAGGCCAGACCAGGCCCAGGATGCAGCTGGCTCCCAGATGTTTTCTGAGTTCCTGGAGTTTATCAACCCACCCGCACAGCCGATGCCTCAGGAAACCCAGGGAAACAATGGCGGGAGGAGGGCAGCCTTCCTGGCTCTGCAGACGCTGTTAGAGGAGTCGAACCGCGTCCAAGAGCAGGAAGTGGTGCCGCTCATGGCAGAGACCCAGTCCGACACCGCACGGGTGGCATCCGCGGTGGAGGCAATGGGTCAGGTTATACAAGACGTTGGGGTTAATGTGCACGCGTCATCCTCGGCCCTGGACAGGGTTGCCCTCTCACAGGCAGCAATGTGCCAGAGCCAAAATGACATTGCCGGCGCCCTGCGGGCCATGGCCGAGTCTCAGCAGGTCATGGCCCAGTCGCAGCACGCCATGGCACAGTCCCAACAGTCGATAGCACAGTCGCAGCAGTCGGTCGCGGAGACCATCAACCGCCTGACACATGTGCTGGATGGCGTCGTGCACACACAGGTTGAGGTCGCACAGTCCCTGGTGGGAATGTTTAACTCCCTGGACTCCGTCTCTGCAAACCTTCGGATCCTGGTGGATACCGTTGCAGGCCTCCAGGACTGGCAGCGCCAGGTGTCAGTGGTGCGACGGGGCACCTCCCCGCTCGCACCTCTGTCCCAAAGTGAGGCCCGGGGGCCACCGGGCTCCCCGAGGGAGGAGGAGGTTTCGGGGCCTGTCCCATTAACTCCATCACGGGACGTCCCGGAATTCTCGGCCTCCCCCCGTCCCATCCCTGGTGCATCGGGTGGGCAGCAGGCAGAGCAGGGTGGCACAATGTCACCCGAGACGCCCGCAGAGCAGCCTGGCCCATCAAGGCCTGGTCGCCCCAGGAAACGCTTAGCCAAGGAGAAACGAGTCGAGGGGGGCGATTCGCAGCAATCCTCCTCCACTCCTGCTGTATCATCTGGGGAGTCACTTAGACGTAGTGGTAGGGCCCGTAAGGCAACTAAGATAGACACTGAGTAAGTTGGCACAGGTGAAGGACACAGTTTAGTTGTAGGGGCTAGGGCACCTGTAAATAATTGTTAATATTAAACGCACTGTTCCACCTTACTTGTAATACCGTGTGATTGTTCCACAGCCACAGGAATCGTGATGGTGACCGAGTGTCGCTGGGGGTGACGGGTGGTGAAACCTCGGTGCCGGGTGTGCCGTCCCTGCCCCTACCCCCTCCCACAGCTAGCCCACGCGGGCACGTGATAGAGTGTCAGTGACAAACTCAGCGGCCACCAAGGTGGATGGTTCATCTATTGCCATGGGTCAGACTCTCTCTAACGATTCTGAGCTCACAGCTCTTCGCAGAGCGGGCTGTCATCAGTCCACATGGCACTGATTACACCCGCTGACACAGCCATCAATGTTGTGCCATTCCGTCTGTACCCAGTGATAAGCGTCATGTCGAAGTGGAGCAGTGTACACTGAGGGGGGGGGGGGGGGGGGGGGGGGGGTTGTGGTGGTGGCAGTTGTGTGGTGACCCTCTGCATGACTAGCGATGCAGGTGGTGGTTTGGTGTTCATCGGGGACGTCACATGCGATGCGTGAACCGTGCTGCCACCAGGGCGTCGCGTGCCCGCCGTCCTTGCCGGGTCCGTCGTGCCGCCTCCTGGACATCACCAGCACCTGGGTCGTGTCTGCGTTCTGCGCCCGCCAGCCTCCTCCTCCTCCTCCTCCTCCTCCCTCGCCTCCTCCCTCGCCTCCTCCTCCTCCTCCTCCTCCTCCTCTGTGCTGGCACCACTGCCACTAGCTTCTCCCTCCGCCTCCTGCAGCAGGTCATCTCCCCTCTGCATCGCGATGTTGTGCAGCGCACAGCAGACCACTACAATGCGAGCGACCCTGTCGGCCTGGTACTGCAGGGCCCCTCCGGAGCGGTCCAGGCACCTGAATCTCATCTTCAGGAGGCCAAGGCAGCGCTCCACCACACCCCTGGTTGCTGCATGGGCCTCGTTGTATCGTGTTTCCGCATTGGTCTGAGGCCTCCGTATAGGCGTCATCAGCCAAACCTCAGCGGATAACCCCTGTCGCCTAGCAACCAGCCCCTCAGCCGGGGGGGGACGTCCCTCAAACATCGCAGGGATGAACGACTGCGCTAGTATGTAGGAGTCATGCACACTCCCTGGGAACCTTGCACAGACGTTCATGAACCTCATGTGGGGGTCGCATACCACCTGGATATTCATGGAGTATGTCCCCCTCCTGTTTGTGAACACTTCCTTGTCCACAGCAGGCGGGCGCATGGGGACGTGAACACAGTCGATTGACCCCTGAACCCTCGGTATCCCGGCCACACTGGCAAATCCACGGGCTCGTGAGTCTTGACTTGCTTGGTCCTCGGGAAAGGTGATGTAGCGGTCCGCGATGGCATAGAGGGCGTTGGTCACATCCCGGATGCACCTGTGCACCGATGACTGGGAGATCCCAGAGACGTCCCCGCTCGGAGACTGGAAGGAGCCGGTAGCATAGAAGTTCAGAGCGACCGTCACCTTGATGGCAACCGGGATCGCGTGTCCTCCCCCCGTTCCACGTGGGGCGAGGTGCGACAGGAGTTGGCAGATATGTATCACCGTCTGCCTACTCAGCCGGAGTCTTCTCCTGCAGGTGATGTCCGGCATTGTTAGGAAAGAGACCCGGACACGGTACACCCTCGGCTTTGGTCGTCGCCTCTAGCGCCGTGGCTGCACCCTCACTCTCTCCTCTTCCTCTTCCTCCTCCTCCTCCCCCCCCCCATGCTGCTCGACGACTGGCAACTCCTCGGCCCTTCCCTCTGCTGCTGCAGCTGGCCCTGCATCCACTGCGGGTTGTGGGTGTGGATGCTGCTGCATCTCCAAATCCAGTAGAGCGGCCCCAACCACTGCGCAGAACATCGCCGTTCTGTTCCCATACATCGTGCTAACCTACAGAAGGGTGGTGGGAGGCAGAGAAACGGGACATGTTAGACGGAGGTTAGTCGACACCTCGGCAGCCGCCAGCCATGGGATACCAGTGTGTCCCGGTGGCCTGGTCGCGCTGCTGACACGCGGTCAGCCTAACCCCTGGTCACTTTCTGCATCCAACGGCCAGTAAACTATGGCCTCCTCACGGGTGCGTCAGTGGCCTGTGTCCGGAAGCCACAGGGGAACCAGAGCGGTGCGCTGAGCGGTGCGCTGAGCGGTGCGCAGAGTGGTGCCCTGACCTCCTCCAAGCTGTCGTCAGCCAGGCCGACTGGTTGAAGAATTTAAAAAGCAGGTGTGTTTCACGACGTGCAAACAGGGCGCCATGACATCGGGACTTCGGCCCATCCGGGCCGGTGAATAGCGGGGGGGGGCTATCAGTGGCGATTCTGGTCGTGTCAGGGGCGGGAAGGAGGCGTTTGTCGGGAATGGCGACTCCGACATTTTGCGGGGTTCGGAGAATAGCGGGAGGGCGTCGGAACAGCGTCGCCGTAAAAATTTCCGACGACCGCTATTCTCCGAACCATCGTGAGTCCGGAGAATCTCGCCCTTTGGGTATTTTAAAAAATTAAGAGTTAATTTTACTTGTGTTGTGGCTCAGGGTCAAGTGGGGCTGGAATTGACCGCACAAGGTGTTGTAACTCCCCCAGCCACCCCCACATGCACCGGGAAAACCGTCAGCCCCACCCCACAAGTACCAGGGAAACCCACTATTTGGGCATCCCTCCCCCACACAAGCATCGGGGCACCCCCTCCCCCCACCCCCAACCATATAAGCATTGGGGTGACCCCCCCCCCCCCTGCACATGGGGAACCGCATTGGGTTCCTCTCAACTGATTCAAGCTTTTTAAAAATATTCAGTGAGTGGGGAACACATTATGGGGAAGTCCTTTAATTACATTAAAATTTATTGAAATGAGGTTCTCACCCAGGTTACATCACCGCCCAGGAAAATCAGAAAACAAGATCTTGCCGACGTAATTCCCATCTTCCCTGAGATTTTGGGCCCGTGTCTCTGTTTTCACTGACAACAAACACGGGCTCAAAGTCACCCCCATTACCATTGTAAAATAAATAACATTTCAATCCTCCAGAGGGAGGAGAAGCAGTTGTCCTTAATGCTCTGAGGTTCAAATTTCTTATCAAAATTTTGATTCATATTTTGCGTCTGTTTCCCGAGTCTACTCTTGTAAATAGGTGCTGGCTCACACACTCAGCAAAAGGTGCAGAAATTCGACTTGGGAGTTAAGCCTGGTCGTGTTACCAAAAGTAAGAATAAACTGGTCTTAACTTTTGTAGGAGAGCTTGGAATAGCAGCACTGATTCCCAGCCATAATATTGATTCCAACTTTGATGGTTTTCCAGAAACAGAGATAGTACGGCACGGAGACTAGTGGGAGAGACAACTAGACTGACAATCAGAAGAAGAAGAGGGAGTTAGAAGAAGTGGGTCATTCAGGTGAAGGATGGGGAGAGTTTGGTGCAGTGGTATTGATGCTGGACTACTAATCCAGAGGCCCAAGGCCATGCTCTGGGGAACCATGTTCAAATCCCACCATGGAAGGTGGTGAAGTTTGAATTTGATTAAAATCTGGAATTAAAAGTCGAATGATGATCTTGAAACAATTATTGATTGTTCTAAAAATTCATCTGGTTCACTAATGTTCTTTAGGGAAGGAAATCTTCCGACCTTACCTGGTCTGGCCTACATGTGACTCTTGAATAGCCTCAGTTCAAGGGCAATTAGGGCTGGGCAATACATGTTGGTTCAGCCAGCAATGCCCACATCCCATGAATGAATAAAAAGGAGAAGCGAACATGAATTGCTCGAAAGCCTATAGCAATAACTGACTAAAGCTTTGTCGTGTTCTTATTTCATCTCAGGAGAGAAGGATCATGGGATAGGCATGTCAGGTATTGGGGATAAACAATGGATGTTGAAGGGGGAGAATGAAAGGAAGATATCGCAAATGTGGAAGAGAATATAGAGAAGTAAAGTCCTTGGTGAGATTCTCCAGCTCTTCCCACCAATGAAGGCAGCCCTCTCTCTCTCTCTCTCCCTCCCCCCCACCCCTCCCCCACCTGCCCACCCCCACCCTCCTCCTGTTCCAGGGTTCCTCTGTTCCTCCACATTTTGTCAGAATCCTACCATTTATTCCCTTGTCCTATTTGTCCTCCGCAAAAGCCTTACAAATTACCTTACAAATTTCCAGATTGAATTCCATTGGCCGATTCTCTAGTCCACTGCTATTTCACTGTCTGGGCATGACCTTCTCTGCCTCAGGGGCTGTACTCACCTGTGCACCCGTGGCGGGCTTTGCTTGCTAAATGCACATCGTGGAGTACCTGTCGCGATTCACATCAGCGTGTCCTCACATCGACGTAATGGTTATTTTATTGGTTGCGGGGGGGATATCAGGATTCCCGTTACGTCGATCGGAACGGGAAATCCCACCTGCCTAAACTGCGTTTTGGGACTCCTGTCGGATTTCTCACTCCTGCCGCTATTCCCGCCTCCTGGAAGCGGAAACGTAAAATTTCCCCCCCCATTATTCATTAAAAACCATGAGCCTCCCAAGACAAGTTATCTTTTTGTCTCTAATTAGCCTGACTCCTTCCTTTCAAACACAGAAATTCACCGCAGATAGGGCATGTATGAAAGTTAAGAATTAGATATGAAAAGAGAAGTGGTTAAAGCTCCCACCTGTTGTTGCTGACAGCAACTATTTATTCTAATCCCATTTTCCAGCGCTTGGCCCATAGCTTTGTATGCGATGGTGTTTCAAGGGCTCAGCTTGTTTTGAGGGTTCCCGCTTCTACCCCCTTTCAGGTAGTGAGTTCCAGATTCCCACCACCCTCTGGGTGAAAAGGTTTTTTCCTCACATCCCCTCTGTTGTCAGTTTGCAGTTTGAGCTTTTTCTGTGAAATACTTTGCCGGATCCTCTTGCTGAATCTGGCGTTCTGGCCGGGCGACTGCACCTCTCTCAACATCAACCAGACAACAAATGAGGGCTGCCCAATCCCAGGAAGCAGCTGCAGTCCAGACTGGTATTACGCTTCTGGAAAGTATGATCCGATCAGTGGTCCACACATAGTGCCAGGATTTACAGGGGGGAGTGTCAGCAGCTTTCCAGTGCCGACAGGTACAGTTAGAAGGGTCCAACTGCCTTCTGCTGCAGGAGATGGTACCGACAATGCGTGGTACTCAGGCCAACACTGAATGGTTGGCGTCCGCGGTGGAAGGCATGGGAGAAGACGTCAGAGACTTGGGGCATACAGCGCAGTCAATTGCTGAGGCTCAGAACAGGGGAGCCCAGTCGCAGTCAGCCATGTATTGGGCCCACATGGACATTGCTGTGGCGCTCCAGAAATTGGCCCATTCACAAAGGGTCATGGCTGAGGGTAACGGGCGATGACTGACCTGAGCCAGTCACAGAGGGACTTGGAACAGTCCCAGAGGGACATAACCGAGGCAGTGAGGGACATGACTCACTTGCTGAGGGACATGGCCCAGTTTCAGTGCTCTATGATTGAGGGCAATGAGACCCTGGTTCAGACGAGGGTGGTCCTCCAGGACTGGCCATGCCAGGTGATGATGGAGCCTCCGGCCTTAACATTGGCCTCACCTCGATCCTATGGAGTAGCCCAAGGACCAAAGAGTACCCTGGGGGAGGAGAAAGTGAAGGGGCCCATGCTTGTGTCACCCGCAGTGGAGGAGTTGGAATACCTCAGTGCTTCTGAATCCTCCCACCTGACAGTGGCGCATCTGAAGG
Source organism: Scyliorhinus canicula (assembly GCF_902713615.1). Lineage (NCBI taxonomy): Eukaryota > Metazoa > Chordata > Chondrichthyes > Carcharhiniformes > Scyliorhinidae > Scyliorhinus > Scyliorhinus canicula. Next base: position 158,829,476 of record NC_052155.1, on the reverse strand, counting down.
GCAGCAGGCAGAACAGGGTGGCAGACGGTCAGCTGTGACACCTGAAAGTCGATTAGGCACATCCAGGTCCAGGTGCTCCAGAGGACAGCTTCCTATAGCATCTCAGGTCAGAGGGTGAGAAACGCAGCAGGCTGGCTCCATGTCTGATGTGCTGTCTGTGGTCACACCTGGAAGGAACATTAGAGCATGTAAGATAAGGTTAGACCCCAGTTAAGTTGGGACGGGTGCAGCACATAGATTAGGGTTCATAGATAGAAATTACATAGAATTTACAGTGCAGAAGGAGGCCATTCGGCCCATCGAGTCTGCACCGGCTCTTGGAAAGAGCACCCTACCCAAGCCCATACCTCCATCCTATCCCCATAACCCAGTAACCCCACCTAACACGAAGGGCAATTTGGACTCTAAGGGCAATTTTTTTAATCATGGCCAATCCACCCAACCTGCACATCTTTAGGCTGTAGGAGGAAACCGGAGCACCCGGAGGAAACCCACGCACACACGGGGAGGACGTGCAGACTCCACACAGACAGTGACACAAGCCGGGATTCGAACCTGGGACCCTGGAGCTGTGAAGCATTCAGGGCACATCAATGTACATAATAACAATTAAGCATCTTTTCACCTCCAACCTGCCTCAATCCTCTGTCTGAAGGGTGTGAGGGATTGTCTGGGTTGAGTGTAGAGAGTGTGCCAGGTGGGGGGTGTGGTAGGTTGATGGTGGGTGGGTGTGGCTGGAGGGTGGATGTTGGAAGATGGCACGGAGCAGGGCCCCCAGAACACCTAAACGTTCCTCCTGGGGCCATCCTCGGAGGTGGCAGGGAACGGGGCCAGAAGTCCGAACACACCTTGCATGCAGCTTACCCGGTGAGTGGCCCATCATTGCTCACCATCTCCATTACCCACCCCCGACCCGCCCCACCACCCCAAAGGATATATGGGCCTGAGAGATGGAATAGCCAGCACACATGCAGGGATCGCCCAGTGGAAGGTGATCCTGAAGGCAGGAATCAGACATTGTCAAATGATGAGCAGGGCTAGAGCTCATCTCACAGCGAATCATCATCCTCTGTCCAGTGGACAAGGCTCACTGAAACTGTCTGTCCATAGCTAACACCCTGTAGTGATGCTGGTGGACCGTCTGAGGGGGGAGGATGAGCTGGGATGATGGGATCCAGTGAGGAGGGACAAGGGTGGTCCAGTGAAGGGAGGAGGGACAGGAGTGGTACAGTAAAGGGAGGAGGGATAGGGGTAGTACAGAGGTCACACACCAACTGCACATTGATGAAAAGCACTCCCTGATGAAGCGATGTTCACAGGGGTAAATGTGATTGATCACCCCCTGGACCTGGGATATGCCAGTAATGGCGGTAAATCCTGCTGCCCAAGCATCCTTCTGTGCCTGGTCCAGACTTAAGTTTATATAGTCTACTGCCCAGGCGCATAGGGCATCCGTCACAGCTCGGATGCCCCAATGTCTGAGAGATCCCAGACAGGACTCCGCTCGGTTCCTGTAAAGACCCAGAGGCATAAAAGTTCAGGGTGACCGTCATCTTGATGGCCACTAGAAGCAGGTATCCTCATCCATACCCACACATTGCCAGGTGCGCCACCATCTGGTACAGGTGGTGCACAGTTTCCCTGGTTAGAACATAGAACATAGAACGATACAGCGCAGTACAGGCCCTTCGGCCCTCGATGTTGCACCGACATGGAAAAAATCTAAAGGCCATCTAACCTACACTATGCCCTTATCATCCATATGCTTATCCAATAAATTTTTAAATGCCCTCAATGTTGGCGAGTTCACTACTGTTGCAGGTAGGGCATTCCACAGCCTCACCACTCTTTGCGTAAAAAACCCACCTCTGACCTCTGTCCTATATCTATTACCCCTCAATTTAAGGCTATGTCCCCTCGTGCTAGCCACCTCCATCCGCGGGAGAAGGCTCTCGCTGTCCACCCTATCTAACCCTCTGATCATTTTGTATGCCTCTATTAAGTCACCTCTTAACCTTCTTCTCTCTAACGAAAACAACCTCAAGTCCATCAGCCTTTCCTCATAAGATTTTCCCTCCATACCAGGCAACATCCTGGTAAATCTCCTCTGCACCCGTTCCAAAGCTTCCACGTCCTTCCTATAATGAGGCGACCAGAACTGTACGCAATACTCCAAATGCGGCCGTACTAGAGTTTTGTACAACTGCAACATGACCTCATGGCTCCGGAACTCAATCCCTCTACCAATAAAGGCCAACACACCATAGGCCTTCTTCACAACCCTATCAACCTGGGTGGCAACTTTCAGGGATCTATGTACATGGACACCGAGATCCCTCTGCTCATCCACACTACCAAGAATTTTACCATTAGCCAAATATTCCGCATTTCTGTTATTCTTTCCAAAGTGAATCACCTCACACTTCTCCACATTAAACTCCATTTGCCACCTCTCAGCCCAGCTCTGCAGCTTATCTATGTCCCTCTGTAACCTGCAACATCCTTCCGCACTGTCTACAACTCCACCGACTTTAGTGTCGTCTGCAAATTTACTCACCCATCCTTCTGCGCCCTCCTCTAGGTCATTTATAAAAATGACAAACAGCAACGGCCCCAGAACAGATCCTTGTGGTACGCCACTCGTAACTGAACTCCATTCTGAACATTTCCCATCAACTACCACTCTCTGTCTTCTTTCAACTAGCCAATTTCTGATCCACATCTCTAAATCACCCTCAATCCCCAGCCTCCGTATTTTCTGCAATAGACGACCATGGGGAACCTTATCAAACGCTTTACTGAAATCCATATACACCACATCAACTGCTCTACCCTCGTCTACCTGTTCAGTCACCTTCTCAAAGAACTCGATAAGGTTTGTGAGGCATGACCTACCCTTCACAAAACCATGCTGACTGTCCCTAATCATATTATTCCTATCTAGATGATTATAAATTGTATCTTTTATAATCCTCTCCAAGACTTTACCCACCACAGACGTTAGGCTCACCGGCCTATAGTTACCGGGGTTATCTCTACTCCCCTTCTTGAACAAAGGGACCACATTTGCTATCCTCCAGTCCTCTGGCACTATTCCTGTAGCCAATGATGACCTAAAAATCAAAGCCAAAGGCTCAGCAATCTCTTCCCTGGCTTCCCAGAGAATCCTAGGATAAATCCCATCTGGCCCCGGGGACTTATCTATTTTCACCTTGTCCAGAATTGCCAACACTTCTTCCCTACGCACCTCAATGCCATCTATTCTAATAGCCTGGGTCTCAGCATTCTCCTCCACAATATTATCTTTTTCTTGAGTGAATACTGACGAAAAGTATTCATTTAGTATCTCGCTTATCTCCTCAGCCTCCACACACAACTTCCCACCACTGTCCTTGACTGGCCCTACTCTTACCCTAGTCATTCTTTTATTCCTGACATACCTATAGAAAGCTTTTGGGTTTTCCTTGATCCTACCTGCCAAAGACTTCTCATGTCCCCTCCTTGCTCGTCTCAGCTCTCTCTTTAGATCCTTCCTCGCTTCCTTGTAACTATCAAGCGCCCCAACTGAAACTTCACGCCTCATCTTCACATAGGCCTCCTTCTTCCTCTTAACAAGAGATTCCACTTCTTTGGTAAACCACGGTTCCCTCGCTCGACCCCTTCCTCCCTGCCTGACTGGTACGTACTTATCAAGAACATGCAATAGCTGTTCCTTGAACAAGCTCCACATATCCAGTGTGCCCAACCCTTGCAGCCTACTTCTCCAACCAACACATCCTAAGTCATGTCTAATGGCATCATAATTGCCCTTCCCCCAGCTATAACTCTTGCCCTGCGGGGCATACTTATCCCTTTCCATCACTAATGTAAAGGTCACCGAATTGTGGTCACTGTTTCCAAAGTGCTCACCTACCTCCAGATCTAACACCTGGCCTGGTTCATTACCCAAAACCAAATCCAATGTGGCCTCGCCTCTTGTTGGCCTGTCAACATATTGTGTCAGGAAACCCTCCTGCACACATTGTACAAAGAATGACCCATCTAATGTACTCGAACTATATCTTTTCCAGTCAATATTTGGAAAGTTAAAGTCTCCCATAACAACTACCCTGTTACTTTCGCTCTTTTCCAGAATCATCTTCGCCATCCTTTCCTCTACATCCCTAGAACTATTAGGTGGCCTATAGAAAACTCCCAACAGGGTGACCTCTCCTTTCCTGTTTCTAACCTCAGCCCATACTACCTCAGAAGAAGAGTCCCCATCTAGCATCCTTTCCACCACCGTAATACTGTCCTTGACTAGCAGCGCCACACCTCCCCCTCTTTTGCCCCCTTCTCTGAGCTTACTAAAACACCTAAACCCCGGAACCTGCAACAACCATTCCTGTCCCTGCTCTATCCATGTCTCTGAAATGGCCACAACATCGAAGTCCCAGGTACCAACCCATGCTGCCAGTTCCCCACCTTATTTCGTATACTCCTGGCATTGAAGTAGACACACTTCAAACCACCTACCTGAACACTGGAACCCTCCTGCGAAGTCAAATCTGTGCTCCTGACCTCTATACTCTCAATCTCCCGTACCCCAAAACTACAATCCAGGTTCCCATGCCCCTGCTGAATTCTTCGGTGCCACGCAGGGTTCGGTAGCTCCTCACAGGACAGACATCAACGGTATGCATACATTGCGCGCACTGCTGTGGCATCTCCTTTGCACCTCCTCCTTGCTCTGTCGAATGGCCGGCACTTGAGTCTTACCGGCTGGTGCCTGAATTTCTGAGGCAGGCTCTTGTTGTGCAACCTTCTCCTAAAAGAGACCCTGAGCCTCCAGCCTCCATGCGTTCGCAACTGCAGCCTGGTAGCGAGCATTGCTGACTGTACACCGAAATTCATTCTCTGCAGCGGGGAAAAGAGAAGACATGTTAGCAAGGTGAGTATTCCCTTGCCCATCCAAATCCAACAGACAACATGGTGACCCTGAGTTGATCTTCAGCTCCACCCTCCACATGCCACCCTCCACTCAGCCGTTCCCCCCGTTACGTTGCCTTTGACACTACACCCCTGTCCCCATCAGTGAGTGGCACAGGGGAGCCTCTATCCTCAGCACCCGTCCCTGTCAACAGGGATACCGGTGGCTGCCACAACCCATGTCAGCGCTATCGCTGTGCTCTGTGGCCTCCTGTCCTGTATCCCCAGTGGCGTCTACAATGGGTTTTCTCATTGGGTGGGCCGTGTGTTATCCTGCCAGCAGGCTGGCACCTGGTAGTGCAGGGGGTCATAAATCACCTTCAAGCAGAGTTTGTGTGTGGGAAGGTCCTACAAAAGTGGGTGAATGAGGGAAGTGTGCATCTGCTGGGAGCGTAGCTGCAGTGTGATGAGGGTCCTGGGTGTGACGCACAAGTTGTAACAACCTGACAGGGTAGGGTGGATTGGAGCAGGGTCGCAGTGAACAGGCAGGGCTTGGAAACAGCTGGTGGTCCTGAGAGGTGAGGCTTTTGCCCTGAGAGGGGCTATGTGCCAGGGAGGGTGCCAAATGCCACTATGCTTGTGCCCTTTGTTTGGGGTGAGCTCTGCTATTCCCCTGCTTTCACTGCAGTGGGGCTGCGCTTCTGATGAGTACACTGAGGAGTGGCAGCACCTGGTGGGCCACTGATTGATCTTGGCCATGCCCAGCCTGTTGATGGTCAGCTGGGGTCTGAAGGTTTCAGAGGGGCGGCCTGGCTGGGTCGCCAAATGACCAGAAGCTCTGTGAACGTTTACAGGACACAGTGAGCAGACAGCAGAGTGAGCAGCCAGGGGCTTGTAACTCGTACCAAATGGGTGCATTTAAAACAATTACTGCAACAATGGCGGTCTGAGCCAGGTCTCCCTGATCCCGATGGGACACCCCAAATCCACGGAGCTATCACCAACTTGCTGCCCGCTACTCCCTCCACCTGTGGCAGCCACCTCCCAGCAAGCGCGACAATTTTGAACATTTTTAGAACTTTGCTTACCTTCTCTCTCCCATTGAGAAGCCGTGGTGCTCAATCCCCATTTTTAAACACCTGTAGTAAACCACGCCTGTGTGAAGTCCACCTGAGAGGGGCGGAGCATCGCAGAGCATGCTGTGTCCAACCGGGTAAGCACATCTAAATGCATGCAAATGCTGGCTTTGCATGCCCTTACTACCGCGGGTCACAAACATTGTTTTCGCTGCTATGGGGGTGTATGGCGCTCGAATTCCATGCTGAGTGCTCACGTCAATTATGGCCGGACGCCCGATTCTCTGCGCGATCACAATTCACTTTCTGGCCTCACGAGGCAGAGACTCTTGCCTATGATCTGCCCTTGCCAAAGCCATGCTGACTATGCTTCATTAATCCTTGCCTCCCCAAATGGAGATTAATTCTGTCCCGCTGAACTTTTATCCAATAGTTTCCCTACCATTAAAGTGAGGCTCACTGGCCTGTAATTTCCTGGTTTACCCCAACCACCCTTCTTGTATAATAGTACCACATTAGCTATTCTGTAGTCCTCTGGCACCTCTCCTGTGGCCAGAGAAGATTTTAAAATTATTGCCAGAGCCTCTGCAATCTCCTCCCTTGTCTCCCACAGCAACCTGGGATCACATCTAGGCCTGGGGATTTCTCCACTTTAACGCCGGCTAAAACTGTTAATACCTCCTCCCTCTCACTGTTCAGTTGTTCAAGCACATCACAGTCCTCCTCCCTAATTTTTATACCGACACCATCCTTCTCCATAGCGAACACAGATGCAAAGTATTAATTTAAAACCTCACCTCCGGCTCCACACACTGATTGCCCCATTGGTCCCAAATGGGTCATACTCGTTTGCTCATTGTCCTCTTTCCCTCAATATACTTTGGATATAAAACATCATTGAATTTTCCTTTCTTTTACCCAGTAGTGTTTTTCATGCCACCTCTTCACTCTCCTACTTTTTTTAAGTAACCCCCTGCATTTCCTAGAGCTTCCGCTGTTTTGAGCTCTCCGTCTCTGCCACCCAGGGTTTTCTGAACTTGTTGCTCCCACCCTTCCCCTTTACAGGAACATGTTGGCCCTCTCCTCTCTCTATTTCCTTTTTGATTGAATCCCACAGCTCTTCCTAAAAGAAAGTGCTTCGAGTCGACTTTGGCCAGATGATGTTTTATCCTATTAAAACTGGCCTTCCCCCAATTCAGAACCTTTAATTCCAATCCATCTTTGTCCCTTTCCATAACTATCAAATCTTACTGAATTACGGGCTGGGATTCTCCATCCGTTCATGGCAGCGGGATTCTCCGTTCCTGCTGTAGCGAGTGGGAGATTTGGCGGAACGCCAAATTCTCCTTCCTCGCGAGCAGCGGTAGCGGGAACAGAGAATCTCGGTCAGGGTCTCTGTCACCAAAATGCTTCACCCACTGAAACTGCTACCTCTTGCTTAGCTTCATTCTGGATAGGAATGTGCATTGAGTTTCTGGTGCATTATTTTTACAATACTTGAAAATTATTCAGTAATTATATTTTATCATTATACTAACATGCGATCTTGTATTAACTACCCCTTCAGGGGGCATTTTATTTAATTAAAATATTTAACAATTGAAAATAAAGTCCCATGTATTTAATCTTTTATAATGGCTTATGCCAGTCTGTCAATATCATTTGGTTGACGTGCCAAACTGAGGCCCTGTGTTTCCTCTCAGGTTCTGTGCCACTGGTTTGAAGAAGAGCAAGTGACCTGGAAAAGGCTTTGGTCAACATCACTAAAACATGACTTTCCAATTCATTCCTTTTGTGGGTCCTTGCTGTGCATAAATTGGGTGGGGTTATGGGGATAGGGTGGAGGTGTGGGGTAAGGGTGGAGGAATGGACTTATGTAGAGTGCTCTTCCCAAGGGCCAGTGCAGACTTAATGGGCCGAATGGCCTCCTTCTGCACTGTAAATTCTATGATAAATTGACTGGTGCATCACCCACAATCCAACAACGACTACACCAAATAAAGTACAGAGTTGGCTGTAAAGCACTTTGGAACATTCTAAAGTTCTGAAAGATGCTATATAAATGCAATGTCTTGATTCGTTTTCTTTCTTCAATGCACTGCAAGGCAAGAGCTTTCCAGGCCCAACCATTGACCATGGTTCAATTATTCATCTCACTCTCCAACACTTAGCAATACTATCTGTACAACAACGGGGCTGTTCCTGAATCAGATTCCTAGCATCTGAACTGACCTAAATCCCATCAACATATTGAGAAGAAAATCTTCCATCGTTCAAACACAGCCTCAGTTTTGACAGTACATGAGCAAATGAGCATTGTTTACAAGTTTAACTTTATCTGCACAATTCTAAAGTTCGGATTTTTGCACTTGCATTTCAAAATCACCTCACGCATTCTCCTGATCATAACTCCCTATCCAAAAGCAGCTGTCTCTATCCTGATTATTATAAGCTCAAGAAAAGAGAGTTTTTTTCTAAATGTAGAAAGGACAGCCATTAATCTTGTTTACGCTCAGTAGCAATCACTTTGAAAAGCATGACAATGTGACCTCTTTTTGTGCATCACAGCCTATTTATTTCAATGTATTTGGAACTTGCATTATTGTTTCCACTAAAACCATCTCACAGTTTCCATATAAAGTATTGGAAAAGAGAAGCAGCAGCACATTGACCAGAAACTTAACTGGATGAATAGCATGAATATTATGGCGGGGATTCTCCCTTCTGGGGACTAAGTCCCCACGCCGGTGGGAGAACCGGCGCTAACAACTCCAGCGTCAACAGCCCCCGAAAGTGCGGAATTCTCCGCACTTTCGGGGCGAGGTGGATGCCGGAGGGGTTGGCGCCGCTCCAGCCGGTGACGATGGGACAGAGCGAGTTTGTGCATGCACTAAATGGTCGTGTGACCTCGCGCATGCGCAGACCGGCCGCATATTTTGGCGCACGCACAGTGGGTTCTCTTATCTGCACGCTACAGGGGCTGATGCGGAAGAAAGGAGTGCCTCCATGGGTCAAGCCCGCCCGCAGATTGGTGAGCCCTGATCAATGCCAGGCCACCGAGGGGGCCCGCCCCGAGGTCAGATACCCCAGCGCCCCCACCCCCGAGGACTGTCCCCGCCGGCTTACCTGCCAGATCTCGCCATGTGGGACCACACGTAACCGACACCGGCGGGACTGGCCAAAAACGGTCGGCCGCTCGGCCCATCTGGGCCCGGAGAATGGCGGGGGCGGGTCGCTGCCAAAGGCCCCCGACTGGCATGGCATGCATCCCGTCCCCACCCAAAAAATGGCGCCAGATAATACGGCAGCCGGTGTCGGGGCAGCAGGGCGGGATTCTCACCGCCCCCCAGGGATTCTCCGGCCCGACGGGGTGTTGGAGAATCCCGCCCAATGACTACTAGAATCATAGGGGGTACTTGCCCTCTGTCATTTTAATCTTCAGTCTACCATTCCGACTGGATTGGTAGGAGTAAACTAGGGGCTTTCTTTAGACCACCAAGTGCCTAACCATTAGGAAAAACCCAGAAACTATCAAGCCCATTGGTAACTTCATTGCCGTGTTAATGTAAGCCTACTTGTGACAATAAAAATTATTATTATGATTATTATTATATGATTATTTAATTCAGAAACAGACATAGGGCATGTCAAAGGACATAAATCCACTAAAAATTGACTTTATCATCATTACAATGGCATTGGATTCAGTTTATATTGAAACAAAATTGCATTTGGTCATACGAATGAACAGGAATTCGGCATCTTGGCGCTGTTGGATGTCATTTCCTTTGACAGCACCTTCCAAACCCGTGACCTCTGCCACACAGAAGGACAAGAAGAGTAGAGTCATGGGAAGATCATTATCTGCAAATACCCCTCCAAGGCGCTCACCATCCTGACTTGGAACTACATCACCGTTCCTTCACAATCACTGGGTCAAAATTCTGGAACTTCCTCCCTAACAGCACAGTGACTGTACCGACAACACATGAACTGCAGCAGTTAACGAAGACAGCTCACTACCGCCTTCTCAAGGGCAATTAGATATGGGCAATAAATCCTGGCCTATAGTCAGTGATGCCCACAATCCGTGTATCAATATAAAATAGTGCCTTTTTTGTTATACCATGAAGAAAGTGAGATATTTGGGCCCACATATATGGGCTCACAAGATTGCAGCTTAAATTCCAAATAGAAGACAGAGTGTTGAGATAAGAAAAGCATTTCCAAGGTGGCAAGTGGAGTGCTATAGGGATCCTTGCTTGGGACACAATTATTTACAATCAACATTAATGACTTGGATGAGGAAAGTGAATGTACTATTGCCAAGTTTGCGGATGACACAAAGATAGATGGGAAGGCAAGTGATGAGGGTAACGCAAAGTGTCTACAGAGGGATATAGATAGGTTAGATGAGTGGGCAAAAAACCTGGCTGATGGAATATAATGTAGGAAAATGTGAAGTAATGCACTTTGGTAGGAAGAATAAAGGAGCTGAATATTATTTAAATGGAGAACGACGACAGAAAGCTGCAGCACAGACGAATGCGGGGTCCTCGTCCGTACATCACAAAAAGCTAGCAGGCAAGTTCAGCAGGTAATTGGGAAGGCAAATGTAATGTTGACCTATATTTCAAAAGGAATGGAGTATAAAAATAGGGACGTCCTGCTAAAACTGTGCAGGACATAGACCACACCTTGTATACTGTGAACAGTTTTGGTCCCCTTGTCTAATGAAAGATTAACTGAAAGTGAAGAGAAAGTTCACTAGGCTTATCCTGGGTATGGAGGGATTTTCTTCTGAAGAGAGGTTGAGTAGATTGGGCCTGTATTCATTGGCATTTAGAAGACTGAAAGGTGACCTTATTGAAAAATATAGGTTTCTCAAGAGGCTTGACAGGGTAGATGCTGAGAGGATATTTCATCTTGTGGGAGAGTCTAGGATCAGAGGACATAATCAAAATAAGGGGTAGCCCATTTAAGACAGAGATGAGGAGGAATTTCTTCTCCCAGAGAGTAGTGAACCATAGAGGGTTGTAGAGGCTGGGTTGTTAAGTATATTCAAGGTTGAGATTTTCAGATTTTTAATCAGTAAGGGAATCAAGGGTTATGGGGATAAGGTGGGAAAGTGGGGTTGAGGATCATATCCGATCAGCTATGATTTTATTGAATGTGGAGCAGACCCGATGGGCTGAGTGGCCTACTTCTGCACTTGTGCTTTGTCAACACTTACACAATGCTGGTGAAAATAATGGACAACTTACTTTTGCAGGACAGAGCCCTATTGAATCACTGAATGAAACACTGTTTTACATTGCAATATTGAATCTAATATTGACATTTGATGATGTTAAAACATTTTACATGTTCCTGTCTCCTCAACAGGCTTCCTCCAGTCTCCAATGAGGCACATTTTTGGAGGTTTGTGAATCCCATGTCAGCACATGAAAATAGTTGGTGGGATGAACTGCAATGATCCCGTGATCCTCACAATGGGGACACACAGAACCCTGGAAGAGTTCAGTTATGAGGACAGATTGTAGAAGTTGGGACTGTTTTCCTGAGAGAAGAAGGCCGAGAAGAGATTTGATAGAGATGTTCAAGATCATGAGCGGGCTGGAGAGAGTGGATAGAAGAAACAGTTCCCACTCAAAAAGCATCAAGAACAAGAGGGCACAGATAAAATACAAAAGTAGCAAATATTATGTGAGAATAAAATGCTTCACACAACAAGTAAAGTTTCCCCATGATTTGTCAGAGTGTCAGGGTCTGACTGATAACTGGTATGTATCTCTCCAGATTCAATGCCGCTTTTCCAGAACAGAGCTTGAACCACTCGGACAAAAAACATCTGGGGGTGTAATTTACGCCATCTGCCTGCCATGGGACCTGATAGGCAAGGATGGCTCCACAGAGATCGGTATGCCCCAATCAGAAGTAAGATGAAACTCCCCCCAGCAGCCCACTCCCGTGCTGCCCCCGCCTTCCCCATTGGCACAACATCAGGAGCTCTCCTCGTACCCCACCTCCATGGCACAATTACTGAGGGGTCTTGCCCCCCCCCCCGCAACCTGCCACATACAACCCAACAACCACCACAGCAGTATCGCTGATGCTTTCCCCCTCAGTATCATGCCTCCCCCCCTCAATGTCAGGTTTCCCATCCCCCACACTACCCGCTATGCTTGTCACTATTAAGTCCCCCCCCCCCCTTCAAAGAGCCTCAGTTCCAATTAAGGGGCAATTTATTGAGGCCTATTCATCTACCCTGCACATCTATGGGTTGTGGGAGCGAAACCCACGCATACACGGGGAGAAGGTGCAAACTCCACACGGACAGTGACCCAGAGCCAGGATCGAACCTGGGACCTCGGCGCCGTGAGGCAGCAGGGCTAACCCACTGCGCCGCCATGCATATTCATAAAGCTGTTATGAACCTCGCCGACCTGACGTCACATGAGAGGTGTTTGAATATTCAGTGAGGTGGGATCATGTGACAGGTTGGCCCTTTAATGATATTCAGATTCATTAAAATGTCCTTCAATGAGGTCCCAGCCCTTTCTGGGTATGAACCTTGTTATGGCACCGGTGGAGAGGGTGGGGGTAAATCAGGAAACAAGCTCTCATCAACATGAATCTCATTACCCGGCTCTCAGGTTATTTTGCGCCAGCGTCGCCATTCTCATTGACAGAATGCTGGTGTAAAATCAGACCCCATTTGGGTCTGGAATACTCTACCTGGAAGAGTGATCGAGGCAGGTTCAATCGGAACAGTCAAGAGGACATTTGATTATCATTTGAATATAAATAATGTACAGAGTCTGGGGAAAGGGCAAGGGAATGGCACTAATTCATGATGTCATTTGGAGAGCCAGTACAGACACAATGGACCGAATGGCCTACTTCTGCACCGTAACAATTCTGTTAATCTGCAAATAGGTAGAGGCTAGGAATCCTGCATCAAGTAACTTCCCTCTTAATCCCCCACAGCCTATGCAGCATACATGAGCCAGAAGTCAGGTGTGTTCCAGAATACTTCTCATTTGCCTTAGTGAGTGCAGCTCCAACAACACAAAAAATCCTACTTTGATCCAGAACAAAGCAGCCTGCTTGATCGGCATCTCATCCAAGTCCTTCAGCATCCACGTTCTCCTCTACAGGTGCACAGTTGCAGCTGTGTGTACTATCTGTACTGTACTCATCAAGGCTCCTTTGATAGTGCCTTCCAAGCCCATACCTTCCACCAGCGGAAGCACAAGGGCTGCAGGCGAATGAGAACACTATCAAGTTCTTCTTCAAGCAATGAACATTCCTAATTTTGAAATATATCCATGATGTGGAGATGCCGGCGTTGGACTGGGGTGGGCACAGTAAGAAGTCTGACAGCACCTGGTTAAAGTCCAACAGGTTTGTTTCGAATCACTGGCTTTCGGAGCGCAGCTCCTTCCTCAGGTGAATCACCTAGTGATTCGGAACAAACCTGTTGGACTTTAACCTGGTGTCGTCAGGCTGCTTATTGAAATATATCGCCGTTCCTTCATTGTTGCTGAGTCAGATGTCAGATACTAGAACTCCCTAACTGCACTATGGGTGGCCCTACACAACATGGATTGCAATGGTTCAGGAAGGCCATCTTCTCAAGGGCAATTTGGGCTGGGCAATAAATGCTCATCCACCCAGAGATGCCTGTATCACATTAATAGGCTTTAAAACAATTGTTAAAGCACCAAAACAGAGTGTTACCATGTGAAGAGCTGAAAGTTCAGTTCCTCACTCTGGTGGTTCATGCAGCATCGAGTGGCCAATGAGAGCAGAATTAGAGACAATTCTAGAACAGGGCCTTACGGACTACAGGAAATACATTTCCTTGAGAGACATAGGGCCAGATAACTTGCAAAAAGAGTGTATTTAAATGAGAGAAAGTTTTAAAAACAGTTATTAAAAATTAACCCAGTGGATGTACTACAGGATATTATACCTGAATCATGCATTACTAACAGCCATCACTAGTACAGATCACGTGCAGAGATCTGTTGAATATCCGATGGATTTTTCAACATAAATGTTCACTTTAAATTCAAGGAACAGCATTTATTGCATTCTGTTATACCCAGTGCTATACTAACAAATCTTAACGGTTGGCTCCAGAAGGAAAGTTGTATAATTTCCAGTGTTTCCAAGCTTCTAGCAAGAGCACCTGCAAACTATCCACGAAGGGATACTGTCATTAGTGGCTCTCAGTAAAACTTCCAGCCAATCCCTGTGAGAGGGTGCGGGCGTTTCCATTGTTTCAACACCTTACTCAAGATTGGATTGGATTGGATTGGATTTGTTTATTGTCACGTGTACCGAGGTACAGTGAAAAGTATTTTTCTGCAAGCAGCTCAACAGATCATTCAGTACATGGAAGAAAAGGGAATTAAACAAAATTCTAGAAAATACAAGAAAATACATGAAAATACATAATAGGGCAACACAAGATATACAATGTAACTGCATAAGCATTGGCATCGGATGAAGCACACAGGGTGTAGTGTTAATGAGGTCAGTCAATCAGAGGGTCATTTAGGAGTCTGGTGACAGTGGGGAAGAAGCTGTTTTTGAGTCTGTTCGTGCGTGTCCTCAGACTTCTGTATCTCCTGCCCGATGGAAGAAGTTGGAAAAGTGAGTAAGCCGGGTGGGAGGAATCCTTGATTATGCTGCCCGCTTTCCCCCGGCAGTGGGAGGTGTAGATGGAGTCCATGGATGGGAGGCAGGTTCGTGTGATGGACTGGGCGGTATTCACGACTCTCTGAAGTTCCTTGCGGTCCTGGGCCGAGCAGTTGCCATAACAGGCTGTGATGCAGCCCAATAGGATGATTTCTATAGTGCATCTGTAAAAGTTGGTAAGGGTTAATGTGGACATGCCGAATTTCCTTAGTTTCCTGAGGAAGTATAGGTGCTGTTTTGCTTTCTTGGTGATAGCGTCGACGTGAGTGGACCAGGATAGATTTTTGGTGATGTGCACCCCTAGGAATTTGAAACTGCTAACCATCTCCACCTCGGCCCCGTTGATGCTGACAGGGGTGTGTCCAGTACTTTGCTTCCTGAAGTCGATGATCAGCTCTTTAGTTTTGCTGGCATTGAGCAAAACTAAAGAGCTGGTCATCGACTTCAGGAAGCAAAGTACTGTACAGACCCCTGTCAGCATCAACGGGGCCAAGGAGGAGATGGTTAGCAGATAAGGATATTTTGAGATTTTTGTGTCTCAAGAGGATTATCTGGTCTGCCATAGCTCCACCATCCACAGCAATGATCTTCACTGCATGGAAAATCCATAAAAAGTGCAAGGAGGAGCACAAACTACCATACGTGGGCCTTTTCATCCTCATAAGAGCCTTTGATTCAGCCAACTGTGAAGGGTTATGCAGCATGGTCCTCAAATCTGGCTGCCCTCAAAAAGTTAAGGTCTTCTTCCAACCAACTTCCAATGATTAAGATCAACAGTAAGAAAATGTCGCCCATTTTCTGTACCTTGGAAGCCACCACTTGATGACGGCAGACATGGATAATTGAATTCATCATTGCCTCCGATGTGCCAGATCAGCCATTGGTCAACTAAGTAACAGGGTGTTTGAGGGTCAGGATCCCAGGCCTGAGACTAAGGTCATGGAGAGATCCACTCGCTCCTCTATGCTTCAGAGATATGGGCAACCTACAGAAGGCACTTCAAAACACTGGAGATGTACCACCAGTGGTGCCCTCACAAGATCCTCCAAACTTGGTGGCAAGAAAGGCGGTCAAAAGTATTGTCCTCTCCCAAGCTGACCGGCTGAACATCAAGGTATGGATCAGTCAAAACCAGCTCCACTTGTCGGGACATTGTGCTCCTATGCCTGACCCCAGACTCCCGAATCAACTGCTCTACTCGGACATTTGACTGCCAGGAAGGTGGTAGAAACTCTTAGAAACTCTTTGGGGCAGCAGGGTAGCATGGTGGTTAGCATAAATGCTTCACAGCTCCAGGGTCCCAGGTTCGATTCCCGGCTGGGTCACTGTCTGTGTGGAGTCTGCACGTCCTCCCCCTGTGTGCGTGGGTTTCCTCCGGGTGCTCCGGTTTCCTCCCACAGTCCAAAGATGTGCGGGTTAGGTGGATTGGCCATGCTAAATTGCCCGTAGTGTCCTAATAAAAGTAAGGTTAAGGGGGGGGGTTGTTGGGTTACGGATATAGGGTGGATACGTGGGTTTGAGTAGGGTGATCATGGCTCGGCACAACATTGAGGGCCGAAGGGCCTGTTCTGTGCTGTACTGTTCTATGTCTATGTCTATGGAAGTCCTCAAAGCATCCTTGAAGAGGTCAAACATATCCATTGACTCACGGAAGATCCTGGCTTGTGTCTCGCCTTAACAGAGGAGGCTCATTCAGGAATGCGGCAAACACATTGAAAGACTTCATCAGGGATGTGCAGAGGTGAAGTCAAGATGTCAGCGGGAGTAACCAAACCCGCAAAAAACTCACCTACCCAACCGTTCAAGCACCGTCTGCCCCGTTTGTGGCAGAATCTGCAGGTTGTGCACTGGATTTACCAGTCACCTCAGAACCTATCGAACTGGAGTGGAAGTAAGTTATCCATCATTCCGAGGGACTGCTCGAAGAGAAGAGGAGATCCACAGAAACAATTCTAGTCTTTCTCAGGACGAATTTCCCAACATTCGTCTCAAATTTATCTTTGATCTACTGACAAAGCTATTTTGAAGGAAGCCTGAATAATGCCACATTTGAATAAAAACTGGGTTCCACTTTTAAATGTAAGGGCTAAATTTATTTTTAAATTAATAGATTTGATAAAAAATAGTATCAAGTCCCGGAGGATGAACAGAATAATGAATTGATGATTTGTCCCTAGTGACGGGAAGAAGACAAAATTCAGGTTACCATGTTCTAGTGAAGTTTTAATGGTTTTGTGACATTACTAAAAATGGTTTTCTATAATTGCCCAAAACGTAATGAAGGTGCATTATCATTGCATAAACCTCAAGGCATCTGACTCATCGCTTGGCAACCGAAGTCACGTGAGAAACCTAAGTGGGCTATGTTATCAGTAAAATTTGGGTTGGAAGCCACAAATTAACAATGACAAATGCCCTAATAGTTACACTTTGCTTTCCTCTTCCCAATAGTGCAATATCGGTTACAGGTTATTAATGTACTATAATATTTTGCCTGCATTTTGTTGCAGAATATTAATGTACTGTGATTTAGTCCGCATTACACTGTTGGTATGCACTCACTTGGACTACGCTGCATAGAAGCTTAGAATCCTTTAGTACAGGAGAAGGCTATTTGTCTTATTGTACCAGTGTAGCTCTTTGAAATTGTTATCCAAAGTGTTCCATTCTTCTTTTCTTTATCATAGACCTGCAATAGACCGATTTTCCTACCTAACATTAAAAAGGATTACCTGCTTCTCTTTATTTCTGGTTCTGGCCAGTTACCTCACAATTAGGTTCAGTCCTTCCAATTTTAGTTGCAGGTGAAACAGCCAGCCTCTAATCTGGACATGTTTCAGCCAGAGAGACAATTAGTATAATTACAGTGACCTGTGTATTGTAAAATCCCACAATAGCCCATTCTTCCCTTCCCTTATAAGTGCGCTGTTTGACTTTGTTCATATGTTGTGTAGGTGTCAAAAGAGTACTCTGTGAACCAAGTGCTCTTCATTGTACAACCACTTCATCAGCAGACTGGATTACCTGACTGCCATTTTTCAGTCTGCCTCCATTATTATTCACAAACCTCTCAGAACAGTAAATGACCTGGAAGACTGAGAAAATTACAGCTGAGGTAATATTTCTCATGTTGTGCTTCCATGAATTTAATTCTAAATAAACTAGTGTTATGGACAGGGGTGAGAAAAAATCTGAAGCGCCTTTTGGCTTCCATAATTGAAAATCGCTTATTGTCACACGAGTAGGCTTCAATGAAGTTACTGTGAAAAGCCCCTAGTCGCCACATTCCGGCGCCTGTCCGGGGAGGCTGGTACGGGAATATTGTCCCAGTTCTTTTTATGGCTTCAAATGAAAAGGATTACATATTCACCCTGAAAATCAATCACAATATCACTCACTCACATGCACTTGAGGAAAATCCAGTTAAAAAGAATAGTGCATTTTACAAATTATTAACAAGATAATAGTTGGCAATTCATGTGAATGACTCATCTTGGAAAACGTAGAGTGAAATCCATTTGAAGAAATGGTTTTTCATTTCTGAAGTGAAGTTGGGTGAATTCAGAAGTCGCATACCAGAGCCATTGCAGTGTTTGCTCACATAAATAGACTTCCTGCAGAACACAAAGTTAGTTACTCATAGTCTTGTTACCGGAAGGTCATTTTGCTGTGTTGGTGTACTTGAAAAGGAACAGGTTTGGAGGTCTTAAGATGTTACACACTCCAACTCTCAAGGCATAGGTGTTAGAACATAGAACAGTACAGCACAGAACAGGCCCTTCGGCCCTCGATGTTGTGCCGAGCAATGATCACCCTACTCAAACCCACGTATATGCTCTTTCTGCTGCTGCTCTTTCTGCAGTTGTTGTTGTGACTTGCAGGCAACGGTTGAAGACTGCCTTTGGATGTGAGTTGTGTGATATGACTTTCTGTCTTGGACTCCAGGTGAAGGACCTGGGGCGGAATTCTCCGACCCCCCGGGGGGGTCAGAGAATCGCCCAGGGCTGGCGTCAATTCTGCCCCCGCCGTGGCCTGAATTCTCCACCACCCGGGAATTGGCAGGGGTGGGAATCGGCCGCGCCGGTCGGCGGGCCCCCCACGGCGATTCTCCGGCCCGCGATGGGCCTAAGTCTCGCCGCTGACAACCCTTTCCCGCCGGCGGGAATCAAAGCACGTCTGGTGCCGGTGGGATTGGCGGCGTGGGCGGGCGCAGGGGTCCTGGGGGGGGGGGGGCGCAGGGCGATCTGGCCCCAGGGGGTGGCCCCACGGTGGCCTGGCCCACGATTGGGGCCCACCGATCGGCGGGCGGGCCTGTGCCGTTGGGGCACTCTTTTTCTTTCGCCCCGCCATGGCCTTCACCATGGCGGGGGTGGAAGAGAGCCCCTACCCTGCGCATGTGCTGGTATGACATCAGCAGCCGCTGACGCACCGGCTCTTGCGCGGACGTCCGCCGGCCCGACTGGCGGGGCGCCAAAGGCTGTTCGTGCCGGCCGGCGGAGCAGGAGCCACTCCAGCGCGGGCCTAGCCCCTAAAGGAGCGGAGAATTCCGCACGTTTGGGGAGTCCCGATGCCGGAGTGGTTCACACCACTCGCCCCGCTGGGTAGGGAAGAATCCCGGCCCTGGTTCTTAGACAGACTGTAGTTAGACTGTAGTATGTGCCCAACACATGTTTATCAGTACTACATTTAAACAGATTACAGAGTAGGCAGGTAGCTCCCAGATATGATTCTAACCTCTTTCACTCAGATTGAGCACATGAATGAGTGGTGCCAATGGTACATCATCTATTAACATATCTCACCTGTTAACCCATGTGTGAAAATTGGCATTCTTTTTTCTGGCCGCAATGTTTTAACTTTGTATCGCCCACTACCTGCCTCCTTAATTTTGCAAACATGGTATAAAAATGTTGGATCTCAGGTGAGCCGCCTCTGAAGTACTCAAGCCTGCCGTGAGCACCCCGCCACCTCACTCTGGGTGGCATAAAGAGCTGCTGCACACAGCTGTCTCACAGCATGTAGTGCTGGAAGGCCCCACTGGAGGTTTGGTTCCAAAAGCCAAAAAAGAGGGCAGCCCAGGCAAGTTCAATAATGCCTCCCTGGGCAATCTACTGGATGCCACGGAAGCTCGCTGGGATATCCTCCACCCCCACTCCCCACTGGAGGTCACAAATGAAGTGCTGGCCGCCTTCCAGGCGCATGCCAGGTGCATGTTACTTATATACCATAGTGAAACATGTTGGCCTAATTAGATGCTGACGCGACCTCATGATTCAGTATGAGGAGTTATATGGGCAAGCAGGCTTTATAATGAGTATTCATTAGATTTAAATGTACTCATATGGTCTTCCAGACACTGTGTGCTGGAGCAGACAACAGGATCCTGTTTTCCCACTGATGTAAAACGGATATTTATGTTCTTGCGATATTTTCCATTCCCCCTGCCGCAGGCAGCAGTGGAAATTCTGGCACCTTTAACTCTTTACAATGCATTTCTGTAACTCCCTTTTTCCAACTCCATCTCCTATTCTTCCCATCTCTAAGTCACAGTTCTGAGGGATTCAATTTCCCACAGTTTTCTTGATCTTTAAGGTGGATATCTTGGAGACATGAGAGCTTTCTTCTTCATCTGGTGGAACGTCATCATCCGCAGAAAAGGACCACACTTCAGCAACATTGCTGTCACTAAGGCTGGGAAGCTGACTTCAGGATGATTGAACTTCAATGACGGTGAAGACTGCGAATGAAAGACTGTTCCAAAGGAGAAGTCTGAAGAGAATCGGCCTTTGGACCCTCTGGGACTAGAAGAGAAGGACTAGACTAGAAGAGAAGGACAATCTGAGGGACTTGTTTCTCTCCCTAAGGACTCTTTGTATGGACACTGACCTGGACTAAGACAAGGCGTCCTCTGTGGAAGACTCTTCATGGACAAAAGGAGATAAAATAGCCAACACAACAGTAGATTCAGTGGAACTAAGATTTGAAGCTCAGCAGCTAAAAACTGACCCTTCTAAAAAGGCAACAGTGGGTTATTCTATCAACAGGAAAGATAAGTGATTCTCCCGGACTACAATCTCCAAGAGGTTACTCAGCACTGCAAGGAATTCTTCCTTATCGCTCTCTAGGAAGAGCCAATTCATTTCCAACAGGTCTTCATGGGGATGGTCAGTGTCTGCTGCACTTGCCTGTACTGGCTGCCCTGCCTGACCTTGAGATGAACCAAGAGATTCATGACTTCCATTTCTCCAGTGGGTCTAGTGAACGGTGCCTCAGTTAAAAATAATAACTTACTGTTATTGTATGACTATCCTCAGCTTCTGAAGGCTGAATTTCCACTGGTTCTGAACAAAAGGTTGAAGATTTTTGCTCGAAAGGCAATGAGTTGTCCCAATGGTAGATATCATCTGGTTTGTCTATTATTCCTCGAGTATGCCAACATTCAACAGGGATATATGTTGATTGTAAGAAATGTTGTGTTACATAATTTGGAATAACACAAGCTGCAGCTTTGAGTAAACGATGCTCCAGACTTTGAAGTGAGTTCAATGTGTTTTATTGAACTATTAGCGCAGTTCTCAATGAGTTTGACTCTCTGCTAATCTAAATGTAGTAACTCAGTCTAACTGAACCAGCCTTGCTCTGAGCCACGTGCTGGGGTGTGATGCTGAGGATACACCCTGTCTCACTCTGTAGATGTTGGTCTGTGGAAAGAGGCGGGGTGTGAGTGCCTCATCCCTTTTATAGTGAGATACCACCCCTGAGTGTCCTGACTGCTCATTGGTCGTATCCTATTCTATGTGTTCATTAGCTGCATGTTTGCATTTCATGACAAGAAACATAGAGAGAGAGGATCTATGATCTGTTGCTCCTTGTAGCTAAAAGCAGTAATAATCCTACTTGATTGAAACATCAATGCGGCCTCGACCTTGTGACTTGATGTTTGTTGGATAAAGAGTCATTGAATGCAGACAGACGAGGTTATCTGCTAACAGCCATTCCTGTATGAATTTAAAAAGCGATATCAAAGTTTTGAATTGGACGGCATTGACCAGCAGTCTGGATGCAGACTATCTACTTCCATAAGAAACTCTATAGATTCATATTGCTCCTTCCTGACTTTTCATTTCTTGGAAGGAATGTGTTTCAGAAATACTTCATGGTCTTCAACTCTGACTAAAATTGCTGGCTTTCCAGAAGCACTTCAAATGTCTAATTTTGTCACTTTGGAAGCATTCCGGGAGGACCCTGCTGGATAGTCTTTGGCCGGGATTCTCCGACCCGGCGCAGGGTCGGAGAATCCCCAGGGGGAGGCATGAATCACGCACCGCCGCCCTGAGGCCGGCTGCCCTATTCTCCAGCGCCATTTTTCGGGGGCCGGCGGGATTCTCGCCACGGCAGTCAGGGGCCGTTGACAGCGGCTCCCCTGCCGATTCTCCGGACCACGATGGGACGAGTGGCCATCCAGTTTTGGCCAGTCCCACTGGCGTGAATTACTCACCTCACACACGGTGGGATCTGGCAGGTAAGTATGCGGGGACGGTCCTGGGGGGGGTGGGCGCGGGAGGATCCGACACTGGGGAGGTCCCCACGGTGACCTGGCCCGTGATCGGGGCCTACCGAACCGCGGGCAGGCTGGTTCCGTGGGGGGGCCTTCTTTCCTCTGCGCTGGGCCCCTGTAGGGCTCTGCCACATTGCCCAGGGGCCGGCGCGGAGAAGAGAACCCCCGCGCATGCGCGGAAATATGCCGGCGTGAGTTCGCGCATGCGCGGAAATACACCGTCCGGTCCACGCATGTGTGAGATCACGCCGGCTTTTCTGCGCATGCGCAAACTCACGCTGGCCCCTTCCCCGCCGACTGGAGTGGTCACAACCACTCCGGCGTCAGACTAGCCCCCAAAAACCCGGAGAATTCCTCACTTTCGGGGGCTGTAGACGCCGGAGTGGTTGGCGCTGGTTTTCCCGGCATGGGGACATAGCCCCATTTTCGCAGAACCCTGCCCTTTGTGTCTGTGCTGGGTTTCAGCTCCACAATGCAAGCATCTCAAAATGGCTGCTGCAGTGAGCTTCATCCATAAAGTTACATGAAGCCATGGAGTTGCCACAAATTATAACCCGATTAAATAATTGAAGCTGGGCCAACCTCACATATTGGACCACTTGATCTAATATAAGAAATTTAAGGCGTCAGTTCCAAAAGTATTTCAGACACCACGGCAAACTAAAATATAGTTATAAGATCACAAAGTACTGTCCACTGATTGGTGGATGGCTTTCCCCACAATGGTGGCCTGACTGCTAAATCTAATTTTTTACTTTAAATGTTAACAAGTTGGAGAGAGAACACCTCCACGTTGTGATGCCGCCTCCCTCAATCACCTTGAAAGGTCAGTCTCTGCTCCTTCTGAGTTGGAGGGCTTCGCATTGGTCTTTCAGCATCAAGAGACGACCTGCCATCCTTAGTTGGCAGCAAGGTCACCCTCTGGTCATTAATTGGCCGATCTGGGGAAAGTCACAGCGGAGTGACTGTTCCCCACATAATGCAGGTTTCCGATCCTCATTTGTGCCTGACCACAGACCCCTGAAGCCCTGGGTGAAAACCTAGTCTTACTTCATTTTTCAAATTAGGGAGTATTTTGTGCAGAAGCACTTGCCCTATCTTCTTTAATGAGACTCACTAATGGGCGTGACCTACTTATAACAAAGAAATGTTCAGTGATCAAGGGAAAGAACACAGCATGATGCACTCAGTGGATGCCTGGTGAAATGTTTGAGAATTCTGCCATCAAAGCCAGAGAAATAAATATAATCGAACAAAATGTTGGGTATCTTTCAGAAAGTCAAGGGTGGAGAAAGATGTGAAATGGGTGACAATATGGGATCTGACACAATGCCTGAATATTCCAGATAATGAAGCTGTCCTGCTGTGCAAGCTGACTGAATGGTGTCAATGTAACAATGCAGGAAATGAATGAAAACGAAGGAAAGAGAAATAAATTGAGAACAGCTTACTGAAAGTTTTAAAACTAAATGGAAGTACCTCACAAAATGCTGAGTTTGCATTATGCTTCCCATTGTCTTTGTGCTGAGATTCCACTTTTTGTAACATCGCTCATGGAAAAAGTGCAATCCTGTGTCTTATTAAGGTAGAATACAATTTGATCCGTCAGTAAGACACACCAGTAAGAGTGCTAATCGCAATTTACTGTTCACTACCTTGGCTCACAGCTTGTGCTGTGAATGCAGCCCAGATAATGTGGACTTGGCAAAAATATGAGAACAGCACTTGGGTAATGGAAAATAAATGTTGGGATTGTAAGAAGTTAATGCATTACAAAATGGCTGAAGGTGGATCAAAAGGAATCTCTGAATCGCCTGCATTCCAAAAACACGGAAACAGTTCCGTAGAAAGTACTGGGTTGCAATAACTGGCGACCAGGGATGAACAACAATGAAGGTTTATTAAGAATACTGAGAAGCTCTTACATGCTGTGTGCCTGCTCGTGCCCAGGGGAGAACTCCTGCGCTCCAGGCACACAAATCCTTTTATACCTGCATCATCCCAGTTACTACCCAATCTATAATTTCCCCATTGTAATGATTCTTTAATACTGTACAACGACTGATGACATTAAAACTTCTTTTTACTATTAGGCAACAGTCGAAACATAAAAATAAGTATAATCTCTAGACAGGAAAGGCATCCTTTTGTGGGATATATAATTATTCTATGAGTAACTTTCAACCGTCATGAGTGGATTTTTTTTTTCTAACATCATGACTGGGCTAATTCTGTAACATATGACACCCTGAAATGTTGGAAACGATCCCCCCATCTCCTTGTTCAATTTTTCAGAAAAGTTTTTTGTGAAAGTATTTAGTTCCACATAGGATTTTTACCTATTTGTTTACGTAGTATGGATTTTTTAAAAAAACCTTGTTGATTATGTAACAGGGAAGTGGGTTAGTTGTGTTTCATGTATTTTAGTATTGGTTTCCAAGGGAGTATCAAGCAAACCTCGCCTCTTCCCTACCATATGAAGGAATGCTGAGCAGCAGACAATCCTTGAAAGACAAATAAACGCTGCATTTGATACAATGGGCAGAATTCCCCATCCCACTCATGGGAGGTTTGGTGAAGGGTGCGAGTGGATGTGCAAACAGTTTGCAATTCTTCCAATGGTGGGTTAATGGTGGTTCAGTTTTCCCACTGCCTGGCAGAGTGAATGTCATTTGAATCTGTAAGCATCCTCCTGTTAATCCCTGTTTCTCCTGTGTTTTTTCCCTTTTAATTTCCATTATTTTGCTATTTCAATTTTTGTACATAAACAATTAATGTGCCTTTGCCTTTAGGATGGACTTCACCTTTAATTTGAGTGGCTGGTGAACCAAGGGTTGACCTATGACCCTAATACAAAGCAGATGTAATGTTGTGGTCTGACGTCAGTGATGACACACATTGATGGACTTGGCTATCAGCCAATGAACTGTTTAGCATTGTCGGCCCTTATCAATGGCCCTTTCCGATTGGTCAGGATTTTCTCTGGAATGATTCTTCCTCTCTATGACTGTGTTTTCTCTTTTACTTTTGTTTTGGTCAGAAGCTGGAGGGTCACAGGCCTGAGGCTGATCCTTTGAATGAAGGCCCAGGTTGGTAAAAGTTAAAGTGCCTCACCAGAGAAAAACCTATCGTCTGGGAGTACTGACTGAATGTTACTGCCAGAAGCTCATCTATAACGCAACACTGGTGGCTTCAATCCCTTAGCAACCTGGGAGGACTGCCTGCTTCAATGACTTCAACATCAGAAGCAAGGACATCTCTTTTCATTTTAATCCCTATTATTTTACCCCTCCCCTCCCTCTGTCTTGTCTTACTTGTATGTGATTGGGTAGAGGATGGGACAGTAAAAGGGAATAATAGATTAGCTGGCAGTTATTCTATTATAATTATTGCATATTTCAACTTTGTTCTTGTTATGAATAAAGTTATTGTGTTCAATGTGCAAACGTGGTGGATATAACTTATTGAGCAGTCAAGGGGCCAAAGATTCTGCAAATTTTATATGAATTATTGGTTAATTCGCTTGTGTTGGGACTCCGGGGTCTGTGGGGCTGCAATTGACCATGCACTAGCCAAGGGTGTCGTAATACATCTCATGAATGCTCATTAAAACACCTGCTCACTGGAATCTCCTCATGCCCGGCAATTATGCATCACACCAGCAGGAAACTATGTCAGCCTCAAATCTCTTTGAAAAATAGTGGTGGGCACAAAGCAGACCTCAGTTCACTCGTGACCTACATACATAGCCTATGCTGTAATGCTCCTGTTGTGTTGAATGCCTCTCTGCTGGGACAGATCGATTCATGACCTCCAGCTCTATGCTAAACTGGTCTTTATGGACAGCACTGTGCTGCTGAACTCATGGACACTCCACTTTCACCAGCCCTGACCAGCACTGCACCCAGGGTTCCAAACTGCAGGGATATTCTGCTCCCGATGCCTACCACTGTTGGCTGTATTGACAGCACTGTGCTGCAGGACTCACGCAACCTCCACTTCAACCGACCAAAGATTGACCGGGGTGGGGTGTGAGGGTGGGGCTGAGGAGCACAAGGGGGGCAAATGGAGAGGGTGAGCTGTGCAAGGGTGGGGAAGGGAAGGGCAAGGGTGGGGGAGCTGGAGGAGGACAGCGAATAATGGAAGACGGAGGGAAGACCAAGGGGTGGGAAGTTGGACACAGATAAGTCTGCGTGAAAAGCTCACAATCAAGAGGGTCAAAGGAATACCAAATTCTTTCCTAGAAGGAGATAGACACAGACTCTGGAACAGAATGGGGGAAGCCCTGTCGTTAGTGTGGCACATGAGGGATGGCTCACACCAATACGCATAAGGTGGGATGGTGTGTTTTGTGTGTCACAACTGTCCTTAGTCCTCTTTGGAAATTGGAAATAGGTCAAAGTTCCTGCTTTAGTTCAGGGACTGGCAGACCAGAGTCACAGAGTACAGAGATTCCTGGCGCGAAACGATAAGGAGTCACAGATAACAGGCAGACAGAGGAGACAGTGCAGAAGAGCAGCTGGCATGCAGCAGGAACAATCATTGGGAGCATGGTGAATTCCCGCAGCAGGGAGGGGCAAGGGCTGTGTGCTCCACAGGGAAAGAGCGCAGCTTGGTAGGCAGGACTGTCCTACAGTCACTGTCACTGAGTTGGCAGGCTCTGTACTGGGCAACAGAGGGAATGGCAACTGGGGGCATCTTGTTATTAGAATCCTGACAGTGTAGAAGGAGGCCATTTGGCCCATCGCATTTACACCAACCTCTGAAAGAGCAACCTACCTCGGCCCACTGCCCCGCCCTTTCCCTGTAACCCCATAACTCCACCTAACCTTTGGACACTAAGGGACAATTTAGCACGGCCAATCCACCTAACTTGCAAATCTTTAGACTGTGGGGACAAAAACGGAGCACCCGAAGGAAACCCACATAGACGCAGGGAGAATGTGCAAACTCGACACAGGTTGGAATTGAACCCAGGTCCCTGGTGCTGTGATAGGGAAAACATAATGTGGAGTGTGGTGTGGTTATGTGTAGCTCTCATGGGGGAGGGGGATTCATCTCTGTATGACAGTGTATACACAACCTCCAGATGGGGTGGTTAGAGGTCACATGGGGTTCGGGTACTTTGCAGTTGATGGGCTCAGAGGGAGGTGGGAATGTCACAATGATGGGATCCAGTGATAGTGGGGGAAGCTGGAGCTTAAAATGACGTAGTTGTACTTGTGCAGTGTGAGGCTCCAAGGAAATTGGAGGTATGCGGACTGTGAGGGAGGGAGGGTCATTCTCAGTCCTGAAGTACAGGTTCTAGCTTGACCTGAATGAAGATAGGAAAAAAGGCATGTGCTCAGAGGGGATGGAGCAGAGGTTGGGAAAGATGCATTTTCCTTGTGTGTTCCCAGAAGGGCCAGAGGATGGAGTGTGAGCAACATGACAGCTGCGATAGTGATGATGTGAAAGTGTCCGTGAGAGTGTGAGTGTTGATACGTGTACCCCGCTGATGGATGTGTGAGATCCGTGAAGAGACTGGTCGTTTGAGTACATGATGCCATGATGAGAGTTTGATATTGGAGAGAGTTGAGAGAGGACTTAACCCTGGTGGAGTGGATAAGATCATTCATCTGCTTCCTGCACTGCTTGGTGCTTCTGGCGCAGTTGCTGCACTGACCACCTGGGCAATGGCTTCTAAGGCCAGAGAGGTGGCGTTCGAGAGCTTCCTGGAGATATCTCTTGGGTAGAGGACATGTCCCTGTGCCTGTACTCCTCTGACCAAGGCTTCGCGGGCCTGATGACTGAAGCAGGATACTACCTACTGTTTGAGCAAGGTGGCCTTTTGCTTGTGGCTGGATGCTATGTCATTCGGTCTCCTGGTGACAGGAGGGCTGGAGAAAGTGAGTGTGTTGGATGGGCTTCTAAGTATGGCACCATGACCATTGGCACCACCAGGTGGGTGAACAAATCAGCTCCCGACCCTACCAGGTAATTTGGGGAGATAGTCGCCCATGACCAATTAATGAGGCTCCAAGCCTTTCGGGCACCTTTCCAGCCAGTGGAAATTGCGCCATCGGGCCCCACACCCCCACCACACATCGCCAAAAAGTTGGAGAATTCCGCCCAATGTCTAATAGTCAGCTTTCTGGTTATGGAAATTCACTATCTGGTACTGAAAAGAAGAGAAGCCGTTCCTGGTGTTCCTGGTGTTCCTGGTGTGATGTTGCTCCTGATGCTGAAGTTATTCCTGATGCTGTTGTTTTCTTTTTAAAGTATTTTTATTAGGGTATTTGCAATTTTTATAAAAATAACAATAACACGACATAAACATGGCATAATAAACATTTCTACCCCCATCACAATCTTCACACACCCCCAACCTAAAACAACAATCTGGCCCTCCCCATTCTGCTTTTGCTGACATTTTAATTTTCCCTGAGAAAGTCGACGAATGGCTGCCACCTGCGGCTGAACCTGACCATTGACCCTCTTAAGACACACTTTATTTTCTCGAGACTGAGAAACCCAGCCATGTCACTAACCCAGGTCTCTACACTCGGGGGCTTTGAGTCCCTCCACATTAACAAGATCTGTCTCCGGGCTACCAGGGAGGCAAAGGCCAAAACGTCGGCCTCTTTCACCCGCTGAACTCCCGGCTCTCCCGACACCTCAAAGGTCTCCACCTCCGGACTCGGCACCACCCGTGTTTTGAGTACCATGGCAAAACCCTCTAAGCTTCGGGCATGCCCAAAACAAGCTGCACTTCCCGCGCACCTCGCATACCTGTCCTCTACCCCAAAACATTTGCTCATCCGGACCACCGTCATGTGTGCCCGGTGGACTACCTTGAATTGTATCAGTCTAAGCCTGGCACATGATAAGAATGTGTTAATCCTGCTCAGGGCATCCACCCACAGACTCGCCTCTATCTCTGCCCCCCAGCTGTAATAACCAATGGTTATTATAAATCGGGGTCCAAACCGATGCTCCCTCTGTTTTGTTATGCTCTTGCCGTAGCATAAGCTGCTTCCTTGATGTGCACTCTGACAAAGGAATGTTCAGACTTGATGATAGGTTTATTTAGGGGCAGCAGGGTAGCATGGTGGTTAGCATAGATGCTTCACAGCTCCAGGGTCCCAGGTTCGATTCCCGGCTGGGTCACTGTCTGTGTGGAGTCTGCACGTCCTCCCCCTGTGTGCGTGGGTTTCCTCCGGGTGCTCCGGTTTCC
Organism: Scyliorhinus canicula; assembly: GCF_902713615.1. NCBI lineage: Eukaryota > Metazoa > Chordata > Chondrichthyes > Carcharhiniformes > Scyliorhinidae > Scyliorhinus > Scyliorhinus canicula. The sequence continues at coordinate 158,800,009 of NC_052155.1, read as the reverse complement.
TCCCACAGTCCAAAGATGTGCGGGTTAGGTGGATTGGCCATGCTAAATTGCCCGTAGTGTCCTAATAAAAGTAAGGTTAAGGGGGGGGGGGTTGTTGGGTTACGGGTATAGGGTGGATACGTGGGTTTGAGTAGGGTGATCATGGCTCGGCACAACATTGAGGGCCGAAGGGCCTGTTCTGTGCTGTACTGTTCTATGTTCTATGTTCTATGTTTAACACATTTATTAAACTCCCACTGGAAAGAGGGAGATCATGTGTGCTGTGTCCTTATATATGGGTTGGTGTAATGCCCTCCTGTGGTAGTGTCACCTCCGTGTGTGTCATGAATGCCCATTGGTCGATTCCGATCTTACTGACCTATTGGTTGACTATCTTTGTGTCATGATGTCTCTGGTGCTCCCTCTAGTGTCTAGCTAGTCTACGTGTATTTACATTAACCCCTTGTGTATTTACAGTGATGCATATCACCACAGCCTCCACTCTCTTATATCTCCTCCACTGCCCCCAGATTCTCAGAGCCGCCACCACTACGGAACTTGTGGGGTATCGGGCCAGCGAGAATGGGAGAGGTGCCGCTATCAGTGCTCCCAACCTTGTGTATTTACATGATACCACCTCCATTCGCTCCCACACCAATCCCTCTCCCACTGCCCACAATCTAATCATGGCTATATTTGCCGGCCAGTAGTAATCACAAAAGTTCGGCAACGTCAACCCACCCTCCCGCCGACTTCGCTCCAGCAACACTTTCTTCACTCGCGGGGTTTTACCCGCCCAAAATAACCTTATTCACCTGTTTAAAAAAGGCCGTTGGGATGAAGATGGGGAGGCACTGAACCACAAACAGAAACCTGGGGAGGACCGTAATTTTCACAGTCTGTACCTTCCCCGCCAGTGATAGCGGGGGCATGTCCCATCTCTTAAAGTCCTCTTTCATTTGTTCTACGAGCCGGGATAGGTTTAACTTGTGCAGTGCCTCCCATTCCCGAGCCATCTGGATTCCCAAATATTGAAAGCTACTCCTGGAGCTGGACGGGGCGCACAGAGCCCTCGCAAGGAAGCCCAAGGAGAATGAACCGCCGAGGGCCATGGTGGTGAGATTTCATCGCTTCTTGGACAAGGAACTTGTCTTGCGGTGGGCAAAAACAGCAGGTGGGAGTACAGCATGATATGCATCTACCAGGACCTGGGTGCGGAGTTGGCCAAGAGGCGTGCTGGATTCAACCAGGTGATGGCGACCCTCTTCAGCAAGGGCGTGAAATTTGGGATGCTACACCCAGCATGGGTCGCGTACAAGGAAACGGCATCACCGTTCGGCATCGGGGGGGGGGGGGGGGGGGGGGAGGGGGGGGGGGGGGGGGTTAGCCCCCTGTTCAGGCTGATCACGTGGTATGTGAGGGGTTTGAATGGGCCGGTCAAAAGACCGCGCATGTTCGCACATCTAAAGGGGTAAAAGGCAGACGTAGCAATGCTTCAGGAGACACATTTAAAGCTTGCAGATCACACGAGATTGAGAATGGGATGGGTAGGCCAGGTGTTCCATTCAGGGCTGGATTCAAAGACCAGGGGGTTAGCAATTCTGATCCGTAAGGGTGTGGCATTTGAGGCTGGGAGAACTGTGGCAGGTAAGGGGGGCAGGTATATAATGGTGAGTGGGAGGGGGTTCGGGTGGTGTCTATGAATGTCCAGGCTCCGAATTGGGATTATGTGGAATTTATGAGACGCATGCTGGGCAAAATCCCGGACATAGAGTCACACCACCTGATCATGGGGGGAGATTTTAACACAGTCATCGACCCTGAGCTGGACCGGTCGAAGTTCAGGACCGGGAAGCGACCAGCAGTGTCTCAGGAACTGAAGGGTTTTATGGAGCAGATCTGTGGTGGATCCCTGGAGGTTTGCGCGGACGAGAGCGAAGGAGTTCTCCCTTTTCTCCCACGTTCATAAGGTTTATTCCCGCATAGACCTTTTTGTCTTGAGCAGGGCGTTAATCCCAAAGGCGGCAGGGACAGAATACTCAGCAATCACAGTCTCGGACCATGCCCCGCACTGGGTGGACCTGTGGCTTAGTGAGAAGAGAGGGCAGCGCCTCTGGAGACTGGATGTGGGGCTGCTGGTGGACGAAGAGGTTTGCGGGCGGATTAGCAGGAACATCCAGGATTACCTGGAAACGAACGATACAGGTGAGGTAGCAGCGGCAACGGTCTGGGAGGCTCTGAAGGCAGTTGTCAGAGGGGAACTCATTCGATCCTATAGAGATAAGAGAGAAAGAGCCAAGAGGGAGAGACTGGTGGAGGAGATACTCTGAGTGCACAGGAGATACGCGGAGGCCCCCGATGCGGGGCTACTGAGGGAGTGGCAGAGTCAGCAGGTGGAGTTTGAACTGCTGACCACAGGGAAAGCGGTAGCACAGCTGAGGAAGGCAAGGGGGGCAGTCTATGAGTATAGGGAGAAAGTGAGTAGAATGCTGGCACACCAACTGCGAAAGAGGGAGGCAGCCAGGGAAATCGGGGAGTAAAGAATAAGGAGGGTAACACGGTCTTGGATCCGGGGGGGGGGGGGGGGGGGGGGGGGGGGGGGGGGTGTGAACGGAGTCTTTAAGGAATTCTATAGTAAACTATACGAGTCGGAGCCCCCTATGGGAGCGGAAGGGATGAGGCAATTTTTGGACCAGTTGAGGTTTTCAAAGGTGGAAGAGGACCTGGTGGAGGGACTGGGGGCCCCGATTGAATTGGAGGAGATTGTCAAGGGTATAGAGGGCATATAATCGGGTAAAGCCCCGGGGCCGTACAGTTACCAGGTAGAATTCTGTCAGAAATTTTCGGAAATATTGAGCCCAGTCCTGATGAGGACCTTCAATGAGGCGAGAGAGAAAGGAACCCTCCTCTCCAACAATGTCACAGGCTTTGATCTCACTCATTCTTAAATGAGGGAAGGACCTGGAACATTGTGGGTCATACAGGCCGATTTCGCTTTTAAACGTGGATGCCAAATTGCTAGCTAAGATTCTGGCCACAAGAATTGAGGATTGCGTCCCAGGGGTGATAGAGGAAGACCAGACTGGGTTTGTTAAAGGCAGACAACTCAATACCAATGATCGGAGATTTTTGATATTATTATAATGCCCTCAGAGGGAGGGGAGAAGGTGGTGGTAACAGCAATGGACGCAGAGAGAGCCTTTGACCGGGTGGAGTGGGAGTACCTGTGGGAAACGCTGGGGAGGTTCGGGTTTGGTGAGGGCTTTATTGGCTGGGTGAAATTGCTGTACCAGGCACCTGTAGCAAGTGTATGTACAAACCGGCTGAGGTCGGGGTACTTCGAGCTTCACCGGGGAACGAGGCAGGGGTGTCCCCTCTCCCCGTTACTATTTGCCCTAGGTATAGAACCACTAGCTATGGAACTATGGCACTGAGAGCCTCGAGGAACTGGCGGGGACTGGTTCGGGGTGGGGAGGGGGGGGGGGGGGGTGAGATGGAACATCGGGTCTCGCTATACGAGGATAATTTACTCCTGTACATTTCAGACCCTGTGGAGGGGATGGGGGAGGTTCTGCGGATCCTGAGGGATTTTGATAGTTTTTCAGGGTACAAACTGAACATGGGAAAGAGCGAGTTGTTTGTGATCCAGGCCAAGGGGCAGGAGGAGAAACTGAAAGAGCTGCCACTCAGGATGGTGGAGAAAAGTTTTCATTACCTGGGTATACAGGTGGCCAGGATATGGGATGCCCTGCACAGGCTCAACCTGACCCGGTTGGTGGAGCAAATGGAAGGGACTTTAAAAGGTGGGACATGCTCCCGCTGTCACTGGCAGGGAGGGTGCAGACCGTGAAAATGGCTGTCCTCCCCAGATTTTTGTTTGTCTTTCAGTGCCTCCCCATCTTCATCCCTAAGGCTTTTTTTAAGCGAGTGAGTGGGATCATTACGGGCTTTGTGCGGGCGAATAAGACCCCGCGAGTAAGGAGATCGCTGTTGGAGCGCAGTCGGGGGGGGTGGGTTGGCGCTGCCGAACTTTCGCATCTACTACTGGGCGGCCAATGTAGCTATGATTAGGAAGTGGACGATGGGGGGAGAGGGGGGGTGGCATGGGAGCAGCTGTAGGCGGCGTCATGTAAAGGTACTAATCTGGGAGCTTTGATAACGGCTCCTTGCCATTCTCACCGACCCGTTACTCCACAAGTCCGATGGTGGTGGCGACACTGCGGATTTGGGGACAGTGGAGGAGGTACAAGAAGGTGGAGGGAGCGTCGGTCTGGACCCCGAAATGCAACAACCACGGGTTTGTCCCGGGTAGGATGGATGGTGGGTTCCAGAGCTGGCAGAGGGCAGGCATCAGAAGGATGGGAGATCTGTTCATAGACGGAAGCTTTCCCAGTTTGAAGGCGCTAGAGGACAAATTTATTCTGCCGCCAGGAAACGCCTTTAAATATCTGCAAGTACGAGCCTTCCTGAAAAAACAGGTAGTGGCCTTTCCGACGCTGCTGCCACTGAGGATACAGGACAGGATGGTCTCCAGTACCTGGGTGGGGGAGGGGAGGGTGTCGGATATCTACCAGGAACTACAGGAGGCGGAGGAAATCCCGGCGGAGGAGCTCAAGGGCAAGTGGGAGGAGGAGCTAGGTGAAGAGTTGTAAGCGGGTCTGTGGGCAGAGGTCCTGGGCAGGGTTAATTCCTCCTCATCATGTGCCAGGCGCAGTCTAATTCAATTTAAGGTGGTCCACCGGGCACACATGAAGGCAGCGAGAATGAGCAAGTTTTTTGGGGTAGAAGACAGTTGTATGAGGTGAAAGGGCAGCCCTGCAAACCACGTACACATGTTTTGGGCATGCCCGGAGCTTAGAGTGTTCTGGCAAGGGCTCGTGAGGGCAATGTCCAAGGTGCTTAACGCACGGTTGGTTCCGAGTCCAGAGATAGCGATCTTTGGAGTGTCAGAAGACCCAGGAGTTCCGGGGGCAAAAGAAGCCGACATCTTGGCCTTTGCCTCCCTAGTAGCCCGGAGACGGATTTTATTAATGTGGAGGGACTCGAAGCCCCCGAGTGTAGAGACTCGGGTTACCGACATGGCTGGGTTTCTCAGCCTCGAGAAAATAAAGTTTGCCGTACGAGGGTCTACGTTAGGGCTCCCTCGGAGGTGGCAGCCATTCGTCGACATTCTCGTGGAAAATTAAACTGTCGCAGCAGCCAATCCGTGGGGGTGGGGGGGGGGGGTGAGTGCTTCATTGGGATGGTGTGGAAAGACGGGTCGTGTGGGGAATGTCTATTAATTGTATTGTATATTCTCTTTTTGCACTATGTTAATGTTCACTCCAGTTTGTTTTGTTTTTATTGTTACTACTGTTTTTATTATGAAAAATTCAGCAAACTTAATAAAATACTTTTTAAAAAAAAACTGTGCCCTGGAGCAGAGGGTGGATAGATCACGCCCAGATCAATGGGTAAGGTACGAATGGCAAGGGAGCTGGGTGGGTTTATGGAGAGGATGGGTATGGTGAATCCATGGCGCTTTCAGAACCCAGGGGGAAGGGAATATTTCTTTTCACACGTCTATAAGGTGTATTCGAGGATTGATTACTTTGTAGTGAGTCGGAAGATTTTGGTTGGGGTGGAGGGGGCAGAGTATGCGGGGATAGTTATCTCGGACCATGCACCCCACTGGCTGGATATTCGGTTCAGTACGGGACGATAGCACAGTCCGGGGTGGAGGTTTGACTCGGGGTTGTTGGAGGATGGAGGTTTTTGTGTTACGGTGCAGTTGGCGATTAGGGATTATGTGGAGTTCAATCAGAATGGGGAGG